>NW_007765210.1:0-597 GCF_000696425.1 Galeopterus variegatus
AGACTGTATTATCCCAGTCCTATTTTTGGGGGTACAAAAGAATCTCTTTGGGGGAAAAAATTAAAAAGACCAGAGCTAGAGATAGTAAACTTTTACTCTACTACAAATATTTTTATGGCTGGGGGACACATTATGATGTTATGATTCCCAGCTTTCACCCACCTCTGATCACCAAGAGGATTCTAAATTAAACAGCTCTGGGGAGCTTCCCACCTTCCTAAAGTTGTTCTTTGGAATTTTGGAATGCAGAATTGGAAGGAAATGGGGATAAGAAGACAGGAGGCCCAAAGATTAGGTTGGATGGGGTGTTATTCATACTATTTCTTTTTTTTTTTCTTGTCCTTTTTGAGACCGGCCTCACCGCACTCAGCCAGTGAGTGCTGTGAGCGCACCGGTCATCCCTATATAGGACCCGAACCGAGGCAGGAGGGCTGCTGCGCTCCCAGCGCCACACCCTACCGAGTGTGCCACGGGCTCGGCCCTTATTCATACTATTTCGAAGAGAGCTGGTGGGTGCAACTACAAAAAGTATAGCAGTTGATGGGATAGAAAATGGACTTTTTGTAAGTCTTCCTGCCATCTGTGAGTCTCCTGTCT
>NW_007765210.1:5983-6217 GCF_000696425.1 Galeopterus variegatus
AGACTGTATTATCCCAGTCCTATTTTTGGGGGTACAAAAGAATCTCTTTGGGGGAAAAAATAAAAAAGACCAGAGCTAGAGATAGTAAAACTCTACTACAAATATTTTTATGGCTGGGGGAAACATTATGATGTTATGATTCCCAGCTTTCACCCACCTCTGATCACCGAGAAGATTCTAAATTAAACAGCTCTGGGGAGCTTCCCACCTTCCTAAAGTTGTTCTTTGGAATTT
>NW_007765211.1:0-674 GCF_000696425.1 Galeopterus variegatus
GGAGCGCCGCTGCGCTCCCAAGCGGCGCACTGTAGCAGTGCGCCACCGGGCCAGCCCATCAGTGACTCTCTTAACATCACCCTGATTTCCTTTTCACACTCTTGACTCATCGTATTTATTTATTCGTTTACTTACTTATTGTCATTGTCTGCATTCCTCATGAAATTGTAAGCTCCACGAGGACGAGTTTTCTTTTTCCTGCACTGTTCTGCTGTGGACGTAGCTCCTAGCACAGCTCCTGGCCCATATTGGATGCTCAGTAAACATGTGTCAAACAGAAGAATTGAAACAATCCTCTGTCACTGAAGGCGATGGCATTGATAGTGCCAATAACTAATTTTCAGCATCACAACCCTGCCAATGACCCTTTCAGATTTATGTTTCCCACATCTCCTAAATAAACTTGTACATTTTGTGGAGTTTTGTCATTGTTGTTATTTGCATCAGCTAAATGACTCTGGACCTGTTCGCTTCTCCTCAGTTTCACCTTGATGAATGAAGTCACTCTGGCCCCTGTGAGTCCCTCCTTAGTAAAACCAGAGCTGCAGTGTAGCCTCTCAGTTAAGGGGAAACTGTCACTGAGGAGAATGGATTCTTTGTTGTGACCTGCTGACAACATGCAGGTCAAATGGCAGAGTCCCTTGAAAATTTAAAGCTAAAAAAAATAACCATTC
>NW_007765211.1:5960-6217 GCF_000696425.1 Galeopterus variegatus
GCAAGGTTGCCAGTGGAACCACCTGGAAGAGGCAAGCTTCTTGGGCTGTGTATCTCCCGTGCCCAAATAGGTGCACAGAGGGCGCCATGCATGTAAACTTGTGTGTGCATATTATGTTACATATTTTAACAATTCTGCTTCTAAAACTTAAAATTTAGTGCGGGCATGATTCTAGACCCTATTTTTAAGCATCATGTAATAAAAATAGTCCTTGATTAGCTCAGTTGGTTAGAGCGTGGTGCTGATAATACCAAAGT
>NW_007765212.1:0-1235 GCF_000696425.1 Galeopterus variegatus
AACTTCTTAAGTTAGCACCCTTATTGTGAACTGTGACTACAATACCCATGCCACAAATGGGATGCAAAGTAATGGGCTGCAAAGTAATGGGCAAAGAAATGCATGACACTGGTTAGCACAAAATACATGTTCAGTAAAAATTATACTCTTCCTTAAGGCCCCTCAAATTTTCATTTATACAAATCATTCCTGGAAAGTCCGTTAGAAAGTTTTCTTGGTTTTGGGGTTTTTTTAGTAACTCAGTTGAAAACTTCACCATGATCATACTCGTTCGTTTTACTTCCTTCACATCTGTAAAACAGTACAAATCTACATTATCATACTGCTGAACCACACTACACAATTAAAACAACATACCAGTGATTATATATTATGTTCCAGGAAAGAAAAACCTTCTACTCCCTTATATTCAGTGTTCTTGCCACAACCACCTGAGAAGACAAGACCGGTCCTCTCTTGAAATGCCATTTCTACCAAACAACTGCAATGACATTCAGATCCTTGGTAAAAATCCTCCATGTAACAATTTGTAGTGGGAAGAAGAGGAATTCCTATGCAAAAAAAGAGATCTTTCTGTACTATATCAAATCACAAAGCATTCCCTCAAGAAGCAGCTGGGTGCCCAGAAAATAGCCCTAGGCGATTCTGAAGCACAGTAGAGTAAGAAACAGTGCTTAGGGTAGAATTTATGTTCCCAACCACCCCCATCTTTAAAAAAAAGACAAAACTAAAGATAGTAGAGAAGTAAGCTGATAAGATAAAAGGTTGTCCTCAGAGAAGGAATGCATAAAATTAAAGTACGGATTGCAGTTATTTGTAATGATATGGTCTAATGGGAGAAAGTTAACATCTTATGTTTACCCTGAAATTGTCAAGAACTAAAGAGATGACTGATATTTGGAAAGAAAGACAATAAAGTAGGAGAAAATCATGGAGAAATAAATTACTCAGGAGTAATGAGCAAGTCTTTCATCAACAGTCTGATGATCTGAGACCCAAAACTGAGGGTTTAGGCAGGAGGGAGGGAGAATGGTCTGGAAGTAATAAAAAGCAAGGAGAGAACACCAGGCACTAAGGCCTAAAGGTAAGAAGGGTATGAGAAAAGTTTCTCCTAAAGCCTGGCTGCAAGGGAACAGGGAAATCAGGAAAAAGCAGGGTTTTGGTAGTGTATTAATCCATTTTGTGTTGCTATAACAGTAATACCTGAGACTGGGTAATTTATAAAGAACAGAGGT
>NW_007765212.1:5601-6217 GCF_000696425.1 Galeopterus variegatus
GTTGCGATCCGTTGCCGGACACGAAAAAAGACAAAAAGGAAAAAAAAACAAAAAAAAAAAGATGTATCATTTCATTTTAGAATCTTTTCCTGCAGAATTTTTCCTGGTGTTTTCTGTTTGCTCTGATACTAAGCTGTTGCTATCTGGAATATGGGAATATCTACTTCGTCAAATATCCTGGCTAGTAATTATCATACATACTAAACAGACAACTTAAAAGTAAAACTACACTGAGCACTGGACTTAATCACTATTTCCTTTGTGACTAGAAAGTTGATTCTAAATTCAACAGTGGGTTTCAGGGTCTTCCAAATGAATAGCAATCATTAGGTTGCATGGGTGTGAAAGTGCCACTTAACAAAGCTTTTGTGTTTTCACAGAAATGCCCAGTAATCTTCTGGGCAAGATGGATTTTTAAAAAGCAAGATGGATGAAAACTACCCCCATACTACAATATCCTAAAAAGCAAAATATGGGTCCTTTAGAATCAAGCTGGGCACACAGGACCCGGCTTGATTCCTGATTCCATCACACCAGTGACATCTCAGGCAACCCAACTTCTTAAGTTAGCACCCTTATTGTGAACTGTGACTACAATACCCATGCCACAAATGGG
>NW_007765213.1:0-209 GCF_000696425.1 Galeopterus variegatus
TTTTCTCCTGTTGATCTGTCTTATGTCAATTTAATTCGTAGCCCATTCAAAGAACCCAGAAGGGAAGAGGGAAGCCATATCCTCCTCCCCCACAAAAGATGAAGTAGAAAAAGACGAAGAAAAAAGTATAAGAAAAAGAAAAGAAAAGCAATACTAATGTAAGTCTTAAAAGACCTCAAAACCGTGTTAGGATCCTGACTCAAACAAAC
>NW_007765213.1:5594-6217 GCF_000696425.1 Galeopterus variegatus
TCAAACCACATGCTCACCAAGGTGGCCGAGATGGCATGCCAGCACCTGGGCCTCCAGAAGCGGGACCTGGGCCAGGTGCACCAGGAGCCCCTCAAGCTCTTCTGCCAGGAGGACCAGAGCCCCATCTGCGTGGTCTGCAGGGAGTCGCAGAAGCGCCGGCCGCATAGGGTGGTGCCCGTCGGGGAGGTCGTGCAGGAGTACAAGTGTCTAAGGACAAGGTGGACCCCATCAGAGACTGGGAAGGGAGCATCCAGGAGTACAAGGTGGGCCAGAGTCAGAAACCGTGGAGGGGGTGTCCAGGGGGACAAGGTGGGCCTTGGTCAGAGACAGGGGGGGAAGTCCAGAGGGACAAGGACGTCAGACTGCATGTGTGTGTGTCGGGGCGGGGGTGGTTTATTAGTCAGGGCAGACCGTTGGCCTCGTAGCAAACAGCCCCATGTGCACAAACAGTGGAAGTGTCCCCTTGCTCCTGGGACAAAGCAGGGGGGTGACCAAGCCTCTAGGGTCCAGGCCCACTAAGGCTCTGCCCTTGTCCATCTCCCTGGGCTCCAGAAGCCCTGTTGGGCTGGCATGGCCACCTGCATGGACGGGCCAGGAGGCGCGTGCCCCACTTCATCTGTCCC
>NW_007765214.1:0-264 GCF_000696425.1 Galeopterus variegatus
AATAATAATAATAGCGTCTACTTTTTTGTCTTCTTATATTGTTTGATTCTTTCTTCAATTTCCCTTATTTATTTAGTTGCTTATTTACTGAGCTCAGTCATTCTTCAGTTTTCTCTAGTAGACTCAGTAATGCACTTCATGAGCTGATTCTAGGTTGTCAAAATAGTGATAGTCATTTAATTCCTTGAAAATAAACGCTGTCAAAGGGAAAAGGAAATAACAGCCCTGAATTTACTTGTGAACGACCACATGTAAATGGTATTA
>NW_007765214.1:5869-6217 GCF_000696425.1 Galeopterus variegatus
CGGATGAGTCTGGTTTTCCCAGGGTTAACATTAATATCCTAACATTACTTGTGTTAGGACACTTGAAATAAATGACCAGGATCCCCACAACTCCCTTTATACATTATTCATAAAGGTTTGCTAATAGAGTAAACTGTTCTAGTACCATGTCAGGTTTCCCATTATAAATTTCCTTCTATTCGAGAAACCTACCATTTTTCACAATTAATAAATAAATTCTCTTAAGGCATGTATGCATGTATATAATAATAATAAATAATAATAATAATAATAATAACAGCAATAATAATAATAATAATAGCGTCTACTTTTTTGTCTTCTTATATTGTTTGATTCTTTCTTCAATTT
>NW_007765215.1:0-268 GCF_000696425.1 Galeopterus variegatus
GATATATACCCCAAAGAGTTTAAAACAGGTGCTCAAACAAAAACTTGTACACGAATGCTAAGGACAGCACTGTTCACAACAGCCAAAAGGTGGAAAAAGACCTCAAATGTCCATCAATGGATGAGTGGATAAACAGATTGTGGTCTGTCCACACGATGGAATATTACTCAGCCATGAAAAGGAACGAAATGTCAAAACATGCTGCAACGGGGCCGGCCCGGTGGCGCACTGGATAGTGCGCCACTTGGGAAGCGCGGCGGCGCTCCCA
>NW_007765215.1:5975-6217 GCF_000696425.1 Galeopterus variegatus
GGGTATAGATGGGGTCCCCCCAAAGAGGTCCACATGCCACAGCTAGACTCCAGTGGCTGCATGTCATGGTCACCTACTTGGAGAAGAAACATCTTAAGAAGCCAAAGAAGAGAAGAAAAAAAATCAAGACAAGGCAGAGCTAAGCACAGAAGGACCATGTGACCCAGCAATTTTACTCCTAGATATATACCCCAAAGAGTTTAAAACAGGTGCTCAAACAAAAACTTGTACACGAATGCTAA
>NW_007765216.1:0-302 GCF_000696425.1 Galeopterus variegatus
AGGAAGCATGGACAGGAAGGCTGGGTGGACAAAAGGCAGAGAGCTTCTTTTTGCAAAGAGTCCACAATGTTCCCAGTTTGCTCCTGGCTTAACGTCCATGCACTGGGTTGACAATATGAAGATCAGCCAATTAGAAGATTCTGTGAAGTGCTGCTGTTGTCCAGAAACCCAATCAGCCACAGGTCCCAGGATCATCTTCATGAATATTTAAAGTAGAAGGGACAGCCATCAATAGGAAGTGCCAGGGCCGGCCCGGTGGCGCACTGCTGCAGTGCGCCGCTTGGGAGTGCGGTGGCGCTCCC
>NW_007765216.1:5637-6217 GCF_000696425.1 Galeopterus variegatus
AAATAAATAAAATAAATGGCTTGGATGTCATACTCATGGGTCCTTTATACACACACATACACACACACACACACACACACACTCTCTCTCTCACACTCTCTCTCTCACACACACACACTCACACACACACACACATGTATCTGTCTCAAAAGCTCAGACATATCCTAAAGATGGTAACAACTAGAGGCTGTTGGCTAACTGCACTGCTTGCAGTTGAACAGCAACTTCTTTCTTGAAGGCAGAGTCAACTGATCACCTTCTTGGTTGCCACAGCTCCTAAGATAATGACCCTCATCCATAACACAAGTTCAAATATGAGGTGATCAACCCTGCCTGCCACTGCAAAAACATCCCCCCACCTCTGCTCTGAGGAAGCATGGACAGGAAGGCTGGGTGGACAAAAGGCAGAGAGCTTCTTTTTGCAAAGAGTTCCCAGTTTGCTCCTGGCTTAACGTCCATGCACTGGGTTGACAATATGAAGATCAGCCAATTAGAAGATTCTGTGAAGTGCTGCTGTTGTCCAGAAACCCAATCAGCCACAGGTCCCAGGATCATCTTCATGAATATTTAAAGTAGAAGG
>NW_007765217.1:0-651 GCF_000696425.1 Galeopterus variegatus
CAGCTGACACCCTGATTTCAGACTTCTAGCCTCCAGAACTGTAAGGCAACAAATTTCTGTTGTTTTAAGCCTCCCAGTTTGTGGCACTTTGTTACGGCAGCACTAGGAAAATAAAACAGATGGAAAGGAATACAAAAAACTGTTTCAGCCATTTACTAGCTTGGTGACCTTTAGCCAAATGTTTATCCTCAAAGAGCCCCAAGTCCTTTACTTGTAAAAAGTGGGCACATACAAGGATTTGTGGTTTCTCCACTTCCTGTTCCCTCCAGCTTGGCCTGGCTGTTTCCTCTCTCCTCTTCTCTTCCACGAGGCTGGCTCACTTCCGGTCACGTTCCAACCCCCTACAACTCTGCATCTGCCCTTCCCCACTCCCTTCAACTAAGGCCAGTTCTGTCACTTCATGTGGCACCCCCAGGACATCACTCCTCTGATACCACCCGCAAGACCTCTCTGGGGCTTTTCTTCCTATCTCTCTGAGTGTTGTTCCATCTCATGCTCCTGGACCTGACCTGCCTCAGTACAGGCTTTCACTTTCTTGTTAGATTCTTGCCCCTAATCTCTTTGATGTTTTCATCCCCTCCAATGCATTCACCATCCTGCCACCATCATGAGCTTTATTTGTGTGTGTGTGTGTGTGTGTGTGTGTGTGTG
>NW_007765217.1:5899-6217 GCF_000696425.1 Galeopterus variegatus
GGTATCTTTTCTTTGATGTTTATTCATTGTGGCAGGGGGTTTCACAGTCCACAGATCAGATTAAATGAGCAGAGTATCTTCACTGGGCAGTCTGATGAACACAGCAGGCAGACTCAGAGGAGAATCAGAGGCAGTGTGCGGAGTTCCCAGTCCCAGTGCAGCCGCCACCCATGTGCTCCAGCTTGGCTTGATGTGTTGGGGCACCTGGTTCTGGAGGGCCCTGATGTTCGGGTGAGGAGAGACTGTGCTGCCGCCGCCGGGTGAAGAGGCGGTACCGCTGCTGCTGCTGCTGCTGCCGCCGCTGCCGCCGCCGCCGCC
>NW_007765218.1:0-659 GCF_000696425.1 Galeopterus variegatus
CCTTTCTCCACTGCTTCCATTTCTTTTTAGAAAGTCAGTAACATGTAGTGAGTGATTTGAAGAGAGATTCTACAGTCAGACTGCCTGGTTGCAAACTTAGTCCTGTCATTGGGGGCTGTGTGTCCTTGGGCAAGTTACTTACCCCCTCTGTATCTCTAATTCATCTTTTATTCATGGGTACAATAAAAATGCCTACCTTATAGGATTGCTATGATAATTAAATAAGTTAATAGAAGTAAATTACTTAGAACAGTGGCTGGGGTATAATCATCACTAATAAGTATTAGGCGTTATGATGATTCCCCTTACCCATCCCACTATTCCAGGAATATTGGATGTATTAGTCAGGACTCTCAAGTAAAACAGAAGCAAAAGGATGTTTACGTGTGTGTGTGTGTGTGTGTGTGTGTGTGTGTGTGTGTGTGTATGTACCTTTGCATGTGCGTATATATGCATAGGTATATGCTATATATAACACAATAAAAATGTATATGTATACTATGGAAAGAGATTTATTATAAGGATTGGCTTACATGAATTGGAGGGCTGAGAAGTCTTCAAGATCTGCAAGCTGGAGACCCAGGCAAGCTGGTGGTACAGATTCAATTCATCTGAAGACATAAGACCCAGGACAGCCAGTGTTGTAAGTTCCATTCCCA
>NW_007765218.1:5735-6217 GCF_000696425.1 Galeopterus variegatus
ATTGGAGTTGAGGAGCTTTACAGAGCAAAACGCCTTTGTTTTATTGAACTGGATACCAAGACCTAGACTGAGGTGAAGTGATGCCCCAAGTTCACACAGCTGGTAATGAGAACCAGGACTTCAACCTAAGTCTGAACTCTGGCTTCAAGAGAAAGATTTGGCTCCGGGCTGTGCATCAACCAAGAGAATAAATGCAAACAAGAAGCCTCCTTCATCCTCCTGTCTGCTTATCAAATCTCAGCTGAAGCCTAATGTAAGCCCTCCCTCATCTCTGTGCCATTCTTGTACTGCCCTTTCCTCTTGTTTGGGCTCTTATTGCATCCTTGCTTTATTGCTCTTTCAAGTTTCAGTTATCTCCCCAACTCATCTATTAGAGAATAGCCAAGGCTTGAATCTCTCAGTCAGCTGGGAGGCAGAGTTCTATAGAGGAAAGGGCAGAGGGTTTTTTAATCTTATCTGGGGTCAAATCTTTTTTTTTTTTT
>NW_007765219.1:0-507 GCF_000696425.1 Galeopterus variegatus
TATAATAAATTGCTTCTTAGATTAGTAAACTGTCTATTGATTTTATTGTTTAGTTTTTTTTTTAATTAGATGATCATTTCTTCTCTGAAAAGGAGTGTTTCAGCTTTATCCATCTGAATTTTAAGTCTTGTATTTGTTCTTATTTTGCTTTCTTTCCCTTGCTTGCAAGCTCATCCAGTACAATGTTAAACAGTTGTAATCATTCTTAATTCTGATAACAATAAATACATTTCAATTTATATATAAACTTTGTTAAATTAAGTAATCTCCATTATTTTACTAGTGTTGTATGGCTTACTGTCTTATATATGCACTGAAAGTTATCAAGATCTTTCCATTTTACTGCTGAGAAAACCACATGATATTCCCCATTTGCCTGGTAATATGGAAACTTACCCTGATGGGTTTTCTGATTCTAAATCATCCTTGACTCACAGACACAAATTCCATTTGTCAGAAATTCAAGTTGTTAGACCAGTTTTATTTTAATTCATGGTTACATACTGT
>NW_007765219.1:2333-2959 GCF_000696425.1 Galeopterus variegatus
AAAAAAGATATTTCTACTATATTTTTTCCTATATCTTCTTTTCTATTTCAATACTGTTGACTTTATTTAATGACACCTATGCATTGATTTGTATTGTCTGAGGGACAGTTTTTGAGTTTGTTAAATTTTTCTAATTTATTTTTTCTATATTCATAATTCCATCTCTTATCATAGTTATTTCCCTTCTTTTTCCCCAGTAAACTTGAGCATATAAGAAGGTTTGAAGCACAGATAATACTGGGGGCCAAGGCCTGGTGTGACCCGATGGATGTGATGCGGGCCTCTGCAGATGCATGTCTGACTTAGCAGATCTGGTGAGAATAGAATCTGCTCTAAGGTTTGCAGGGTCTTTCTCTCCCTTGTGAGGATATTTTACTTCCAACACATTTTTATGTCCTTGTCTCTAAAATCTGCTAATACCCAATATCATGATCTCTGAGGATATATAATTGTATATACACATATATAATTGTAAATACATATATGTATGTATATTGGAGAATAAAACCAATAAATTGTATTCTCCAGAGAAGAAAATTGCCTCCTGTTCTTCATATGTACACTCGATGTGATTATTCTAACCAAGCGTCCTTGTGTGTATAAGTGAGATAACACGTGTAGGTTGG
>NW_007765219.1:5995-6217 GCF_000696425.1 Galeopterus variegatus
AATAGAATTTTTTTAAGGTTCTTTGGATAGAGGACAAAAACACAATAATGTGTAGTGATAAGGAGCATAGCTTTGATTTCTAGTTATTAATTTCTAGTTATTATTTCTAGTTACTAGTCAGACTAGTGGCTTTCTTCATGGTGTTAAATGGGCATCTTAACTATAGGTTTAGTCTTTGTGTTTTGTTTTGCTTTGTTTTTATTGAGTGAGGAAGAATTTCCT
>NW_007765220.1:0-488 GCF_000696425.1 Galeopterus variegatus
TGAGACCTAGACCTGGGGCAAGACAGGAAAACCAGGTGTTTAGAGCTTCCTGTCCCCTTCTGTCCTGGAATTAGGGCTATGGACCATCAGAAAGACCCTGGTGCACATGTTCATAGGCCTTCCCTCCACCTGTCCCCACCTGCCTTCAGTCAGGCTCAGGTTAGCAAATATCTTCCGATCTCCCTCCAATCACCACTCTTTTCCCTCCACACGTCTCCCGGGACCTAAGGACCATGATCCCAAGACCTTATCCTGGACTCCACCCAGTGGTACACCAGAGCCAGCTGACAGCAACCTGGGAGAGCTGTCTGTGAGCATTTCTTCCTAACTCCACTTTCAGGAACATCAGTTTGGTAGTATGGACTGAAATCAAGGTTGTCAAGTCAGAAATAATTTCATAAAGATTTATTGAAAGCCAAGCTTGAGGATTGACCTGGGAAACACAAGCCACAGAGTTGGAAAGTGCTCTGACGTCTACTGCAAGCAAA
>NW_007765220.1:5563-6217 GCF_000696425.1 Galeopterus variegatus
ACAAGGGGCATAAAGAATAAGTACAATTTGTAACAATACATATGCTAGTAATATTGATTTGGTCAACATTTCTCAATGTTCAACCCCCAAAATATGTATAATTGATTTTGATTCAATAAATAAGTTGGAAAAAATATAATAATTTTTTTTTTAAAGTTTGTAACTTTTTTTCGGAAAAAAAAAAAAAAAAGCACCCCATCCTAAAAGGTAGAGTCAGCATGCTGGCTTCAGCTCCAGGCAGTTCTCCACTGCACAGGGCTTCCCTGACACACGCTGTCTCTTGAGACTCTGGAAGCACAAGATTTCCAGCTATTCTACCAATGCATGAGTTTTGGGGAAAGGCTAATGGGCAGAATGTGTCTGTCTCGATCCAGACCCTCAATGTCCTTGGGCAGCCAGTGAAGGGGTAGCAGCAGGGCTCCAGCCTCAGGTTTTTCTGTCTTAGGGAAGAAATCCAGCTGTTTGAGTACTTCAGGAAAAATATCCTTTCACTTCTCCTTTCAGTGAGGTCCTTGGCCAACAGATTTTGTGTCTCAGCAGAATCTAGTCCTTCGGTGGCGTCTAAGAAGGAGCTATTTCTACAAGGAGAAAGTTGAGACCTAGACCTGGGGCAAGACAGGAAAACCAGGTGTTTAGAGCTTCCTGTCCCCTTCT
>NW_007765221.1:0-385 GCF_000696425.1 Galeopterus variegatus
TGTTTGCTGCTGATAAGGTGACCCAGCAGTTCCACCAGCTTCATATGTTTTTAAGTATTCTATTAGCAACGGGAAAATGTAAATTTATTTTGCATAGTTCCCTGAGTAATGCTACATGCATTTAAAATAGGTCGTGATTGGAAGAGGCACTCTGAGCAATGATATTTGCAAATATTTAAACCACTAAATCATAAAGCACAGGACCCTTAGTAATCATTAACTCATCTCGTTTATTTCACAATTGAAAAGGCTGAAAAGTGACAAGCCCAGGGGCTTAAAGATAGCAGCATAACTAAGACTAAAACTCTGGTTTGCTGATTCTCAGTGATCACTCTATTACACCCCACAGGCAGTTGCAAATAGGAAAAAAAAAAAAAAAAAAAAA
>NW_007765221.1:5551-6217 GCF_000696425.1 Galeopterus variegatus
CAAAAACCCCACCTATGCTCTCTTCCTATAACTCCCTGGTCTGGAGAATAAAAGCGGGAAGAGAACCCCAATTTGTGGTTAATAACCAAAATAGAAGGAATGCCTCTTGAGGGTTCTGGGAGATTAATCCCTTTTTAGGGCTTCTCACTGCTCAGAAGAGATGGGCTCTGTCACCCAGGGGAAAAGGGGTGACAAATCCATGGGAGGCAAAGCAACAGGATTATATTTTGGACTCAAAACAAAATTTTCAGAAAGCATTGCCCACTTTTGGAAGAATAAAATAAGTAAATTTCTCTTAGAGAAGAAACCTTTCTTTTTGGTCTATTGCTTATCCTGTTTTCACCCACAACACTGGAAATGCTTGTAGAGTTTCACGCTTTGGAGAGAAAGCTTTGTACTGCAATGATAGCCACCCTTTAAAGATCTACCTGCTTGCCTGGATATATTTAAGTTCCAAGGATTTCTGACAGGCACTGGGGTCACTAATCAGGGTAACATCAATGGCGAAAAGAAGTAGAAGTTTCATGGGTGGCCAGTTTTGCAGTTGCCAAGCCTTTCTCACAGTTCAAACGTGGCTTTGGTTAAAGGTTGGGACAATTATGCTGTGTTTGCTGCTGATAAGGTGACCCAGCAGTTCCACCAGCTTCATATGTTTTTAAGTATTCT
>NW_007765222.1:0-744 GCF_000696425.1 Galeopterus variegatus
ACACACACACACACACAAATTCCCTCCCACCATACCCACTCAACATTTCAAATTTTAGAAGTAAGTAGTATTTGGTGTTGTTACCTTGTGATCTCTTTCCAAAATTACTGTTATTTTCTCCTCAATTACGTATTGTCTATGACTACTGTGAATACAACAACAGAGTTGAGTAGTTACAACAGAGACCAGATAGCCCACAAAGCAAAAATATGTACTGTCTGGCTTGCTGATCCTTGCTCTAGACCAATAATTTTGAACCTTGGAAAACCATCAAAATCACCTGAGGGACTCTTTTGCAAGGCTGTGTAGCCACATGTATTCTGTTAAATTTTTCCTTCCTAAGATCTGTGATAAGCAGCCACTAGGGAGAACCTCTGATCTAAGAAGTAAGTGTCTTCTCTGTCTCAAGAACTTAAGAGAGAGCTTTAATCTGGAACATGGGAGAAGTTTCCATTCATATTTTAGAGGTTTTTGTTCATAACAGTTAAAACAAGACCTGAGTAAGACTTTTGTTAGTGTTAGGTCTGACCCTTGGCAGTCTGTGTTTGAAGGAGTAGGTGTCCATTCAAGTTTAGCTGGTCTTCGTGTATAAGTGGGGCTGAAGATGGTTTTTGGAGGGCATGTGGAAAAATGGTTTCAAGATGCTCCTGCAGCGATTTGCTCAAAAGGACTGCCTCGTTTGCTGCCTCTCTCCCACTCACTCAACCTTCAAAATAAAGCTTCCACCTATTAAGAAAGACAAAA
>NW_007765222.1:1199-6217 GCF_000696425.1 Galeopterus variegatus
TGCCTCTCTCCCACTCACTCAACCTTCAAAATAAAGCTTCCACCTATTAAGAAAGACAAAAACGTTTACTCGGGATTAAAAGTACATTTTCACTATTAACAAAGGCATAATAATTTTTAAAGAAACATTTATTCTTTAGGGCAGTGCTTTTTAATCTTTTTGGCATCTAGACCTCTGAGAGGCTGATAAAAGTACTAACCCTTTCCCCAAATAAATGCACACAGCTCCCTATCTCCCTACAGTGTTAACAATTTCAGGGGGTTCACATGTGTTCCTGAATCCTCAGATTCTAGGTTAACTATCTCCTGTTTAAAATGAATAATCTCCTAAGTGACCTGTCTTGTTACTTGTTTCTCTATAATCAAGGGAATACATGATTTTTCAAAATACATTAGACTCTTTTAAGAACTTTTAGTTTTTTTCCCCCTCATTCTGTCAACTACAGATCGGCACTTTGCTAATATCTTTCCTTATTTCTGCCTCTAAGAGAGGGACTTTGAGAACTGTTAAAATGATTGGTCACTCATTTGTTTATTAAAAGGAATTTTAAAAATTGAGATTGGATTACATGTTGAGCATGTGGTAGGTGCGGGGATGTGGAGGTGAGTGTTACAGCACTCGTTGGAAAGCAGGTCACAACTAGCAGGGAGAAGCCGTGTTTTGGGACTTGCATCCCATAACACTTATCCTTGGCTAACATACTGTGTAACTTATTTTTCTTAGTTGTCTATTTCTCCCAGCTAGGTCTTTGAGGGCAGAGATCTATTGGTACACTTAAAATAATACTTGGTGCATATTAGGTGCTCAGTTAATATTTATTGAATGAATTAATGAATTCAATACATTTTGAGGGGGTTGGAGAAGTAGGAAAGAGACAGGCAAACAGAGGTGTAGTCCCTTTGAGCAAAACATTGCAGGAGCATTTCCTGGGTCCTTGTTGCACTTACTAGAGCAGTTCTAGCTTGTGTGAATGTTGGTTACTGCTGAAAAGTTAAGCTTGAAAGCTGGTTGGGGATTTTCTTTACCAGTATGGTAAAAACAGCTTGTTTATGAGTGTAAGAATTTTTTTTTTTTTAAAGCCAGTGATGGAGAATTTATGCCTCTCTTTATGGTCCTGTCAAACTGTCATTAAACCTCATTAGTGTGCACTAAGCCATCCAGACAGATTCGTGGAAAGATGGCATCTATTCATTTTTAGAAAGAGAAATAATTAGACTATAAGCTTTGAAAAGATGTTACAGTAGCTCACTATCATTTGATTAAATCCTAATTAGGGAACTTTTATGCAATTTATTTGTAAAAATATTGGCTCTGGGTCTTTTGGGCAAAGGATCTCCATTTCATGCTGCAGCTTCCTATTTTCTTCCCTTATCAGAAGCTGGGGAGAAAAGTACATGATTTTTCTGCTGGAAAGTAGATAGTGCTTTCACCTTGTTAACAGATCTTATAGGAATTTCCAAGTAGCATGGGTGAGGCAATTATAGTAGTTACAGCAGATGAAAGTGGCCCTGCTCTCGGAGATAGAGTTTTATAAAGCTAAGTAGAGGGCTTTCAGTTTTCCTCCTCTTCCTTTCTAGATAGTGCTATGAACGCACACCTATATTGTTAAAGTCCCAAGGTTTCCTATCAAGAGGGGAGGAGGTGGACATTGAGTTTCAGATTCTTCACTGTGTGCATGGGTTTAGGTTTGGAAGCAACGGGTTGCATGGCGGAAGTTGGGGGGTGGGGCAGCAGGGGGTGTCAGCTTGGATTAGTTAACAGTTTTGAGAACTCAATTTCTCTCTTGCCTCTTTCTCTCTGATTTTATCCTTGTACACTCCCACTCCCAGCTCTCTGTTCGTGCTCAGGTGGACTTCATATCAGTCCAGTCCCTGCTGTGAGGAAGCATGTTTCTGCTGGCAAGGGTGGTGTGCAGGAGAACTTCGTAGGGATATGTGTATCCACGTTAGCCACAGGTTTTCCTGAGGACCGATGCACACATGCCCCCCAAAGGATTTTACACTTGACTCAAATGTTCGAGAACAAAAACGAAAAGAGAGAGGGTGTGAGGATAGGAAAGGTTAAAAAGAATAATTTTTTTAATAGGAAGGGAAAACTTACAGTAATGGGTAGGGGGGCAAAAAAGGAGAGGTAAACTGGAGAGGAAAGGAAGAGGCTTAGTTAGTGTCAATGAAAGAGAATAGATGGGGCAAGGGGGTTACAGGGGTGACAAGAGAAGGAAGTCATTTTCTTTTCCTCAGTTACTTATTTTTTTTTTCTCCCTAGGAATGTGTTTTTTTCCTCTCTCGAGGAAAGTCCCTAAAGCAAAGCGGGAATTTTAATGTATAATTAAAGCAAGATAGCTCCAGATGAATTTTGGAGTTAGGAAAAGACCCCAGTTAATCTACTTTGGAGATCATAATTTCTCCTAGCCTCTTTGCTATTTTTATAAAATCCATGTGTACTTTATAGGAAATAATACATATGTTTTGGCTTCATTTACACATAATACATTAAGATGTTTTAAAAGAAGTGTTCATGGGCCAAAAATATTATCAGGTCTTTCTTCTTTTGCAAACCAGAAAATTGTGTTTCCCAAGTGGAAAACGGTAATGTGAACTTCCCCAGGGATTTTCAAATTGGGATTGTGCCTTAGAATTTGTGAGTTTTGCGTAAGTTTTATTAATAAAGTATACTTGCTATGCATTAATTCAGTGCTTTTCTTCTGAGTACCTGCTGTGAGTCAGACATGGTGTGAGGTTTGGGGGAAGTAAAGATAGTGAGTCCAGTAGGGGAAAGAAGAAATGTCCAAAAGTAGCTAAAAGATATGGTGGAGAATCAGAGCTCTCAGAGAGAGAGAGAGAGAGAGAAAGAGAGAGAGAAAGCAAGCTGAGACTTCAGAGGAGAGTTAAGGTCTGACTGTGGGGAATCTGGAAAGTTTCCTGAGTAGGTGGTTGGAATCAGTTTTAGAATGGAGTTTGAACAAGTAGAGATGTTTTTTTTTTTTTTCTTTTTTACTGACCGGTAACGGGATCGCAACCCTCGGTGTCGCGCCCGTACCGGGGACTGGGAATGGGATCGCAACCCTCAGTGTTGCGCCCGCACCTCGCTCAGCCAGTGAGCGGGAACCGGTCTCCACATGGGATCCGAACCCTCGGCGGGAGCGCTGCCACGCTCCCAAGTGGCGCACTCTACAGTGCGCCACTGGGCCGGCCCGGTAGAGATGTTTTAAGAGGACATTTCAGGTATAGGATATCATGGAATCAGAAACAGAGAGGAGGTTTGTGTTCTGGGGATGAAGCTCTCATTGAAACATAGGCGGATGGCATGAGATCAGATTGGAAAGAGATTCTGCCAGGTGTGGGGAGGTTGAGAATGCCACTTTGGGACGTTCAGTTTAATTTTATAGGTACCAGGATCGTTCATGGTTTTCAAGTACACTGCTTTAGAAAGTTTAATCTGACAGCAGGGTTTGCAATGGAAAGCAAAGGAAAAAAAAACCAGGCATAGATTAAGAACAGGACAGTGAAAATGGGGACTTCTAGGGTGGAAAGCATTGTTTTGTTAGGTGGAATAGACAAAATCCAGGGACTGGATCTGTGGGGGATCTTAAAGGAAGGTGTTAGAAGGATTCAATCCTGGGAGAATATTGGTGTCATGAATAAAAGGAAGGAAAAAAAGGGGTCAGGGTAAGAGTAAGAGGAATTCAGTTTGTAACATGGTGATCTTTAGTTGTTGCCTGGATGTCAGGCAAGATAAGTCCAGTAGACAGCAGGAGATGTGGTAGTCAAGCTTGTGAGAGGATGTAGGGTGAGAAAGCAAAATATCGGGTATAGTTAAAGGCATGAAAAAGTATTTATTGGAGGTTCATGGTGTTACACGCTTCTGGTCTTCTATATTGTGTATTTACCTCATATAACCCTAGTGTGTGGAAGTTTGTGTGTGTATATATACATTTAAAATACATATTAAAAACACATCAAATCCCCATTTCATAAATATATGTATATAGGTACAAAGTTCTTACTATATATATTATCCCTTTAGGAGAAAACTGAGGGATGAGAGATTAACTTGCTCATGAGCACACAGCTAGTAAATGGTAATTCTGGGGATTTAACAGAGACTGACCCCAAAGCCTTTGCTTTCCATCACTAGGAGAAGATAACAATATCCTTGAGAAACACCAAGATTTTATTATTAGTGATAAAAGAGGAGCCAGAAGAAACCCAGCATTTGTGTGGGTTGTCTGGGGTTTTAAAAATTTTGTTTTGTTTTTTAATTTGCCTAAAAATATTTTTACTTTGCTTTTACATTTGAAAGACCGTTTGCAGGGCATAGAATTCTAGGATGACAGTTCTTTTCTTTTAATGCTCGTCTGGCTTCTGTTGCTTTTGTTGAGAAGTCAGGCAAAGTTCTACTTTTGTTTCTTTCATGGTAACATGTTGTTTTTGTTTTTCGTTTTTAGCTGCTTTTAGGATTTTCTCCTTTTTCTTTTTTTAAGGATGTGCACATTTATTTGTTCAAATAACAAAAACATAAACTGAATAACAGATGAATAACGAAATACTTTAGAAAAATGGGCTTCAAATTTTCACAAAAACTAGAGATGTAAAACTTATTAAAATTTACATATTTCATTTTATAATCTCTACAATTACTTGAAATAGGTCTTAAAGTCTTCCCACAGCAATGAAATATGAAATTAATTTCAACAGAGGAAGGTGAATAAACTTTTCAAAAGCAAATTAATTTCTAAGTAAATCAACAAGTCCATTTAATAAAAAGAAATCAAGAACAGAAATTAAATATCTAAGTTTAGCAACATAAATTGCATAAAAAAATCAACAAAACAATATAAACACAAGGCACTTCAAAAAATTTGTGGAAAAATAGAATTGAAAGATAGTGGTAATCTTTCCATGAATTTTTTGTTTGTTTAGATTTTTCCTTTTTTAATTTTTTAAAAAAGACTAAGATCATAGAAAATATGTTCTCTGACCACAATAGCAGAAGGAGATTTAGAAAACTCACAAATG
>NW_007765223.1:0-277 GCF_000696425.1 Galeopterus variegatus
ATCTTTTTCCATCCTGTCACTTTTAGTCTGTGTGTGTCTCTACAGGTGAGGTGGGTCTCTTTAAGACAGCATATACTTCAGTCTAGCTTTTTAACCTTATCAGTCAGTCTGTATCATTTGAATGTGGAGTTTAGTCCACTCACATTTTGGTTAGTTATTGACTAGTATTGCTTAATTTCTGCCATTTAATTGCTTTTCGTTTAGATAGTTTGAATATCTTTTGATCATTATTTCCACTTTTATTTCTCTTGTTCAGTGTTAGTTGGAGATTTAAGGT
>NW_007765223.1:5821-6217 GCF_000696425.1 Galeopterus variegatus
TAAACAATGATCCAGCCTTGGTGAATGTGCTATACAGTTATGCATCCTCAAATGATCAGCAGTTGATGAGTCTGGAAATGAAGATTGGAGGCAGGATGAAATCATTTAATAAAGGGCTTTCGCACTTATACCAATTCTGTGGACTTACTGTGTCCTACCTTCCCTCCACATTTAATATGTAGAAGACCTAACCCTCAATGTAACTATATCTGGAGATAGTGTAATTAAGGTTATTAAATGAGGTCATAAGAATGGGGCTCTTAACTGATAGGACTGGTGTCTATAAAAGAAAACAAACACCTCTCTCTCTCTCTCTCTCTCTCTCTCTCACCACCATGTGCAGATGCAGAGAAAAGGTAGCCATCTACAAGCCAGAAAGAGAGTCTTCACCGTAAA
>NW_007765224.1:0-220 GCF_000696425.1 Galeopterus variegatus
GGGGCACCACTCCCCCCTCCCCTCCCAAGTCAGGGGGTCTCTGTACAGCCAAATCAAACCAATCCATTTCACTGGACCACAGAAGCCAGGCCATGTGCCCATCCCCAGCCCCCCTCCCCTGCCAAGACAGTGGCCAGGGAGAGAGTGCCGTGGCTTTCTTTTTTTTTTCTTTTTTAAATATTTATATATATTTATATTACGTATATTATATATATATATA
>NW_007765224.1:5467-6217 GCF_000696425.1 Galeopterus variegatus
ATGCACCTGCATGTACATGCCTCTGTCCACACATACGTGGCCCCCACACAGACCAGTCTCTCGCAGCTAGGCATGTCTTCACACACACTACACGTGTTCTCACAGGCAAAGCTCCTCTCACACTAACATTCAGGTAGGCATGTGCCGATGCCCAAGCAGGTTACATGCACCTACACGCACATGCCTCCTCCCACATGTGATAGGCCATGTCTGTGCACACGTCCCATGCATCTGCCCACGAGTAAGTGGGCTTGTGCCAGCGTGCAAACACACACACACACACACATACACACAGGGTGTGCACAATTCCACGCGAATGCCTCCCAGCCCATAAATGTGCAAGAACCAAAGTAAAAGATGCAAATCCCACTGGATTCTATGTGAGCAGGTGGAGAGGGGCACATGGCTCCCTCCATCTACCACTTCATGGATGAACTCCTTCCCCCAGCTCTCTCCTCCCCCCAGTGGACATTCAACTCAGGACGATGATGGTGGGGCACACATTCAGGTCACAGGGCTGAGGGTGGGATTTGGGGGCAAGTGAAGAGTAGCAAGCGAAGAGTAATGGAGTGGAGGGAAGAGGGGGCACCACTCCCCCCTCCCCTCCCAAGTCAGGGGGTCTCTGTACAGCCAAATCAAACCAATCCATTTCACTGGACCACAGAAGCCAGGCCATGTGCCCGTCCCCAGCCCCCCTCCCCTGCCAAGACAGTGGCCAGGGAGAGAGTGCCGTGGCTTTCTTTTTTTTTT
>NW_007765225.1:0-214 GCF_000696425.1 Galeopterus variegatus
CTTCCTCACCAAACACTCCATCCTTCAGCTCTTACAATTTTATTACAACCAAACTACTAAATCTACTTCTGAAACAACTTCCTCTTAGACACTACAGCCGCCTGTTCTCATCTACCTCAGTCTCTTCTAGTATTTAACACTGTGCTGATCCATTCCCATCTCAAAACTCTCCCTTCAACTTCAGGAGCCCCCATTCTGCTGGCCTTCCTCCTAT
>NW_007765225.1:5814-6217 GCF_000696425.1 Galeopterus variegatus
CCTAGTCTTCTAGAGTCTTTTTGAGGGTATATCACATGAAAATATGCAATATTGCATTTATATAATACAAAACTGACATGTAGACCTTTGTATTTTACTGACAACATAGCCCCAAGCTACTTCTTGTGAGCAGTAACATGGAATAATATATAACAGTTTGAGTTCCAGACTTAAACAGAACTAGGTTCCAATCTTGGCTTCACTGTTTATTAGATGTGTGACCTTGACTAAGTAATTCAATTTCACTAAGTCTCACTTTCATCAGCAAAAAATAAAAATAAAAAAGAGACAACAGTACATACCCCATTAACATTATGATGATTAAATAGCACACGTGTTCAAAATGTTATCACATAGCATGAGGGAGTTTTTGGGGTGACTGAATTATTCTGTGTCTTGATAA
>NW_007765226.1:0-871 GCF_000696425.1 Galeopterus variegatus
TTCTATATCTCAAGGAGAAATCATTCAATATTTCACAATTAAGTTTGCTGTCAGCTGTGAATGCCCTTTACTGGACTGAGGAAATTACTTCTTTTCATATTTTTACAGTGAGTTTTTTTATGAATAGTGTTGATTTTTGTCATGTTTTTTGCATCTACTATGGTAACCATATGATATTTATATTTAAATTCTATTTTTGAAATTAATTAATTAATTATTTTTAAAAATTTATTTATTATGAATATGCATGAGATACAAAGCTGATTTGTATCCCCTCCTTCCCATGATGTGAGGGCCAGATTCATACTGGGGTCATCCCCATTACCAGAAATTACTTTTGTACCCTTTGTACCCTCGCAATTATCTACCAACCTCCCTCCCCCTCCCCCTTCACCAACCTCCCTCCCCCTCCACCTTACCCTTCGCTCCCGTTTGTAGCCCTAGGAATGTTCCCTCCCTCTGTTGGATCATGGCACTACTGTGGTCTTTCTTTCCTGCCTTCCTTCCTTTCTCTCTTAGCTCCCACATATGAGTGAGCACATGCAGTATTTATCCGTCTGTGCTTTGCTTGTTTCATTCAACATAAGTTTCTCCAAGGTCATCCTTGTTGTTTCAAATGGGAGTATTTCATACTTTTTTATGGCAGAGTAGTATTCAATAGTGTATATACACCACAGTTTCCTTACCCAATCACCTATTGATGGACATTTAGGTTGGTTCCATATCTTGGCTATTGTAAAAAGACCCAATCACCTATTGATGGACATTTAGGTTGGTTCCATATCTTGGCTATTGTAAAAAGAGCTGCAGTAAACATGGGAGTGCAGGTATCACTTCGCCATGATGATTCATCATGTCAACGAGATATATT
>NW_007765226.1:5764-6217 GCF_000696425.1 Galeopterus variegatus
CATACTACATGTTTATTTGAAATCTATTTTAAGAAAATGCTTTATGTTGGTGGTGTACCAGGCTCCTCTTTTTTCTTTTCTTTAGTCTAAACTTTGTATCAAGAAAATAAACCATGATTTCAGAACTAATTCAAATTTAACTTCCCTGAAATAGTTTCAGGGTAATTTGAATTATTTTTCCCAGCTCTATTCCCTAAACAAAGTTGCCACACATGACTTCATGTGACTCTGCATACATTGATTTACTTGTGGTCACTTTTGTATCATTTTGAAGAGTCAGGTTATGGAATTTCCTCTTTCTATATTAAGAAGATGTAAGTATGCCAGTGTTTTTGCTTTATTTTGTTTTGTTTTCTTTACTTTTCTGGAAAACAAATGTTTAAAACATTCCTGGTGTTGGGAAAATAGAATAATTTAATCAGGCTCCCTAGCATTAGGTCCAGTTGGATGTGG
>NW_007765227.1:0-729 GCF_000696425.1 Galeopterus variegatus
AAAAAGTCTGAAAAACCACTAGACTACATTACCTTTCAAGTCACTTCCAGATATAAAATTACTATCAGAGATGGAACCATTCCAATCATACATGCATGATAATACGCCCCCTCTCCTTCCTTTCCATCAGGTACTCCAGACTTTTTGTCTGTGCACAAGGGCAAAGAGAGTGAATAGAAAGCTCCTATTGCCCAGTCTAAGTGAGATTGTCACTCAAGGTCAACAGCAGTTCTGGGATTGACTGTTTATCAGCTGGCAACATGCATTAGCATTTTCATAAGCTAGTATCCTGGGCCATATCATCAAAGATGAAATGCACTGTTATTTCACCATTTAGAAAAACCCTAGAAAGGCAATTCTTCCAAGCAAGTTCTTATCTGAACATCATCTATTTGCTTACCTTATAGCCAAAGAGAAAGAGACCAAAGAAAAGGCTGTAGAGGTCAGCTGTCAGGATGCCCAGGTTGACAGAAGTGGCACTAGTGACCTTAATCACCAATGGCATGAAGCTGTACAGGCAAAACATACAGAGGGCAAATGCCACAAACAGCAGGGCTGTAAAAAAATGGGACATCTAATATTATGGGAAGAAATCAGAAGACAAAGGAACTTAAGGCTTGGCTGTCATAGAAAACTCCCTGAACCTTTAAAATACAACCTACAAGTTCCCTTCTTAGCAATCAGCATTGCAAATGAGACTACAAAGCTCTCTGGAGAAAATAACAACAA
>NW_007765227.1:5990-6217 GCF_000696425.1 Galeopterus variegatus
TTTTTCACACTACATATTTGCTCTCTTGCTTTCACTAAAGACACTGATACATTCCATTCTGTTCCACCTGCCTAGAGAATTAGTATATGTAACAGAAGCTGTTACTGATGGGAGTAGGCTACTTAACATTTGTGAATACTGTGATGCTGTGGAGATAAAAAAATTTAAAAAGTCTGAAAAACCACTAGACTACATTACCTTTCAAGTCACTTCCAGATATAAAATTA
>NW_007765228.1:0-509 GCF_000696425.1 Galeopterus variegatus
CAAAATATGCGTTTATTAACATTGGGGGGGCGGGGGGGCTGGCCAGTGTGGGGATCAAACCCTGGATCTTAGTGTTATTAGCATCATATTCTTGCTTATTAAGATTTTTTAGTAAAAACATTAAAATGAAAGATTATAACTCTCAGGCTTCAGCATTTTACAATTATCTAATTTAAAATTGTCCCACAACTCTACTCTCTCTCAAATCCCCTCTAGTCTTTGCTTACCAGGTTGGATTGGGTTGGGTTTTCTTCTTTTTTTTTCTTCCTCTTCTACTTCTAACTTCATCCAACTATCTGTTTTATTTTTGCTGGAATGATGACTTCCTGTTTTGATATAGCAGGTCACGATCCTTGATTCTCAAGAAAAACGTCACAAGTCACAAGCTTGGTATGACTTTGTGTCTCTTCTTTGTTTGCTAACTTCTGGCTGTCATCTAAAGTTCCCAACACATATTTCTTCAAACTGTAATACATCTGTGATTGTCCTCTATTTTTCTTGATTTAAAT
>NW_007765228.1:5782-6217 GCF_000696425.1 Galeopterus variegatus
ATTGTCTTAATGTGAATAAACATAGTTACTTTGTAAGAATAGAAAGGCCAGAAACATAGTCATATGTATTTAGTACATGATGAAAATAGCATTTTAAATGGAATTATTGAGCAAATCTTCTGAAGAAACTCACTAAATACTGTAGTCAGAAAAATAATATAGAATAGACTAAAAAACAAAATGAAGACAGAACATAAAATTGTACAAAATGATAAAGTAAGTTATAAAAGAAATGTAAGAATAAGACAGAAAATAAAAAATTGAATACAGGTATGCATTTATTTGACTTTACGATATGGAGGAACATTTTATCATAGAATCCATGAAAAAATTAATGAAAAAAAGTTCTTCAATTAAATTTTTGCATGCTAAAACAAGCTACCATGAACAATGTTAATACAAATATATTAAGAATAAAAGTGCATTTTTCAGAAT
>NW_007765229.1:0-381 GCF_000696425.1 Galeopterus variegatus
AAAAACAGATACCTTTGTCCACACCTGTACAGCAGCTGATTGAGATGCCCAAAGGGAAAAGAACCTTATACGAAGAAGTTACTTTAAATGGACTCTATTTTAGTTTACTCTCTATTTCTCAGAGAAATGAAAGAAACCTTGTTTCTCTAGGGCAGTCGGTAGTAGAAAAGACTTAGGAAAAATGTTTGCTGCCTCTGTGCAGATGGAAGGTGGGAGACCATAGTAGAATAAAACTAAAAGGCCAAGGAAGAGCTAGTGAAAAAAACAAAACAAAATTCAACCCATAAATGGTAGGGAAATGCAAGTGTTTCTCCAAAGATAAACAGTACAACCCCTCAAACAGGTCTCTCTGCTTCTTAAAAACCAGTGAGTGTGGCCTGA
>NW_007765229.1:5903-6217 GCF_000696425.1 Galeopterus variegatus
AATTCTTAGAAGGGACAAAGTGTTAATATATTAATGATTAATTGATTTAAAAAAATTTTTAAACTAGAATTCTCTGGCTTCAGTGCTGTCAGAACTGGAGGGTCTCTAGCCCATCATTTCTTGCTCTCTGACATTTATATCTGGGCAGCAGAGTGATTATTCCTTATCTTTCCCCCATTCTTTCTTTATTGGTTAGGGAGACTTCTGTGTAAGCAATGCTGCTCTGGGCTCAGTGAACATTTTGTTCTGAGCGAAAAACAGATACCTTTGTCCACACCTGTACAGCAGCTGATTGAGATGCCCAAAGGGAAAAG
>NW_007765230.1:0-279 GCF_000696425.1 Galeopterus variegatus
ATCCAGAATTCAGTTGCTCCTGAGATGGTGGGAAGTTGGAGACAGTCGGCTGAGCGTCAGACCCTGAGGAAGGAAGCACAAGAGATAGTATTTAAGTCACAAAGAAGTTCTCCACGTGCATGTTTGTTTGTGAATGATCACAGAGTACGTTAGGGACAGACAGACAGAAGTGAATGATCACAAAGTACTTTAGGGACAGACAGACAGAAAACAGCATCCTTATCATGTATAATTGTAACAGTGACTTTCTGTCTTCTTCCTAGCCCTTAAGACAGCTCA
>NW_007765230.1:5573-6217 GCF_000696425.1 Galeopterus variegatus
ATCACACTGAATTGAGTAAATTCCTAGTGTTCTTTCTTACCTGGGAGCCAGAGCAGCAGGAGCCCCAGGAGCTGAGCAAGGGCCCTCATGTCCATGCTGTGTCCTGACTGGAACTGACAGCTGCACAGGGTGTGCCCTGCCTAAGAATATCTTCAGGGAAGTGGGCTGTGTTCTGAGAACATGCAAATCACAAGGGGTGGGACAGGGCTGGGCACAGCTGCAGGGTGGGCTCAGGCCTGATGTCCCCAGGTGTGTCTTGTTAAACCGGGGCAGCAAAGATTTGCCTGCAGAGAAAGTGTTCCTTTCCTGGGGGGCCATTGTGTTACAAAAGACACTTTGGGGACAATTGTAAAAACCTGAGTTGACTTGGGGACTTGGCAGAGTACTTTCATCGTGCTTGACTAGAGGTGGCCAAACCGTGGTGGCACATCCTGTACACAAATCTGCTGCTGCCCATCACAGGGCCTGAGTTTAATGAAAATTTGCTTTCAACCAGCCTGCCAGGATCACGTTTCAGAGCAGTGTAGCTCCAGATTGAACATTCATAATTTTTCTAGGGAGACATAATAGTCTTTGTCTGTACCCTGGGCCATTCTCTTTCAATGTCCTTTGGTTGACCTCAACCAGCCATATGTTACCCCACT
>NW_007765231.1:0-336 GCF_000696425.1 Galeopterus variegatus
CAGAGTAAGCATTTCTCCCCCATCAGACTCCTGGTCTCTCTCTCTGTGGAATCCAGTCGAGTAGAAGGTAAAAACTACCGTTTGTCTCTTTTTCATTGATAGGAGAAAAAGATTTGTGTGACTCATCTTAGGTGTAGTGAATCTGGTATATTTTGAGTGTGAAGACTTACATTGTCTTCTCTAATTTTCCCAAACATAGTTTGGTTTTCCTTTGTCTCTGTCTTGTGTCAAACGTAAAGAGTGAAATATGTAAGTTTTCCTTGTTGCCTTATGTCATTGAGAGCTTGACTTGTGACTGTGTGAAAGCACACTCTTGTTTTCTGCCCTCTGGGGGGG
>NW_007765231.1:5872-6217 GCF_000696425.1 Galeopterus variegatus
GGAACCTAAGCCTTTAAGTCATAAAAGACTTACTGGCTTTGTTTGCACAACCTGACAGTACATCAGAATTTTTAGAAGAAAAAATCAAAAATCCAGAAATGTTTACTGTTTGCCCTGGCTAAGAAATTTCAAAATAGTTTGTTTTTAGAGTTTTATAGTCAAAATTTGGCTTCATTAAAAACTGATATCTAAGAGAGAGAGAAAGAGACAGAGACAGAGAGAGACAGAGAGAGAAAGATTTAGGCCTCATTTCTCTCTGTTGGATTTTGCTTCTCCCCACGAGAAATTTTTAGTCAACTGAACCCCTTTTGCTTGAACCTCTGCTAACTGCATCCACTTCCTCTG
>NW_007765232.1:0-592 GCF_000696425.1 Galeopterus variegatus
AGCCAGTGTGCATTTTAAACTCACAATTTATCTGAATTTGAACTAGCCACATTTATATTTCCTAACCATGCATGCGTAGCTGATGTATTATGTAGTACAAGTTTAGTGGCTAAGAACATAGCTTTAAATTCAAACATCCCTCAGTCTGAGTCCCTAATTCCACTACTTATTTATCATATTCACATCTCGATTCCCAATTTATAAAATGTGGATAAAAATAGTGCTTACCTACATATTTGTAAAAGTGCTTAGCACAGTGTCTGGCATATTTAAACAGTGCTTAAGTGATATCTGATTTTACTAATAACAAATAATACCTTTCCTCAGTCTTACATATTATGTTTCTATATATATACAACTATTGGCTCATTACTATTTATTAATTGTGAATATGAAATATGTATAATTAAATACACTGTTATCAAACCAAATGCATTCAAGGATTTTAGAGATATTTATTTCAAAGAGACATTTCTCTATGGATGCTTATTGCAGATTAATTTTATAGCAAAAAGTACAACAGTCCTTGACAGTAGGTCTCAGATAAAATTCTTTGCCTCTAAATGCTATCATTGTTAAATGAAAATGCTTC
>NW_007765232.1:2710-3437 GCF_000696425.1 Galeopterus variegatus
CCTACTATGTACCAGAAACTGTGGCTCAGTACAACAGAGACAAAGACAGCAATTCTTTCTGGAGAATATCCTCAAGAAGAATATCATTCTTCTCATTGAATGATCTTTATATTATTATTAGATGGTTATTTAAAGTACCAGTCATTATTTTCTCTAATTTCATATAGACTTTTGTTGTGAATTCGCTGTAGAGGATTATGGTGTTTGAAATCTTTTTACGGATTATCCAAAACATGCCATCCTGTATTTTCATTTTAAACACATATTTGTAAAATTAGAAACTTTGCCTTAAGGGTATGAATGAGCCAGAAAATTTCAGTGTTTAGCTTTGTTTTCGAAGGATTTGTTTGCTGCTGGACATTTTCTTTATGCAAAATTGTGCTGGATCTAAGTTATATATGAATAACTGCTCTCTATGGTCTATGTGCCAGTCTTTATTTGCATTTATGAAGCAGAAAACTAGATGATACTTTGTCGTATTTGGCTTTCAGCTGTAGAGCTCTGATCAGCAAACCTTTTAATTGTGCCAGATTGTGCAATTGTTTTGTGACACAGATATACAGTCACTAGGGATTAGGGTTTGTTTTAAAATTGTCATTCAAGATGTCCATATGCAGATATAGCATTGCCTTCAGAAATCTAAATATGGATCTTTCTGAAAATACTAACAATATGTTAGAAAAGGAAGACTATTTTTCCCTACACAGCTCTCTAGAATTAAATATAC
>NW_007765232.1:5871-6217 GCF_000696425.1 Galeopterus variegatus
AAAAAAAAAATGGATAAAAGGTAAAGGCACACTAAGCAAGAAGTTAACAGTTCCTCGTCTCTCCCCTAATCTGTGAAAGATGGAAGCTGTATAGTTCAGTGCAGCACAGTCCAACAGAAATGAAATGAAGCAGCAGATCAAAACCCCACATGTAATTTAAAGTTTCTAGTAACCACACAGAAGAGAAAAAAGAAACTGGTAAAATTAATTTTAATAATATATTTTATTTCAACATGTTATTAATATAAAAATTATTGAGATACTTTTTTCCCTCATACTAATGAAAGCCAGTGTGCATTTTAAACTCACAATTTATCTGAATTTGAACTAGCCACATTTATATTTC
>NW_007765233.1:0-311 GCF_000696425.1 Galeopterus variegatus
GGAAAGGGCGGGGCAAGCTTGACCTTCACAGCCCAGCCCATGTGTGGAGGAGGCAGAGCCCAGGAGGCCCCAGGAGCCCCTGCACCTGACCTCCCTCCTGCCATCAGAGGAGGGAGACTCACCTAGCTCTCCAGGAGAGGCAGAGCGGACGGCTGGGAAGTCGGGAGCCTGGGTTCCAGGCACAGCCCGCCACAGGTCCCTGCGTGAGCTGAGGAAGGCTGCTGGCCCCTCTGGGAAGATGACAAAAGCAATCTGTTCCACCCACAACAAAGGGCCCAATGATGTGTGCAAATGCTTGACAAAAGTCAGGT
>NW_007765233.1:5980-6217 GCF_000696425.1 Galeopterus variegatus
GTCCTGGGTTGTTTCTTACTATAAAAGTAATATAGACTCATTTTAGGGAACCAGAAAATTCAAAAAAGCAAGACAGAAAAACACCACTAATACATTGCCGTATTTACTTTGCCTTGCTTTTTACTGATATTTCCATCCACTTCTCATATTTTCTGAAAAATTAATTCTATCTGACCACTACCTGCTTCTCCTGGAACTCTACTGTGAAACTGAGTCCCAAGGTCCTGTCTTAGCAAA
>NW_007765234.1:0-515 GCF_000696425.1 Galeopterus variegatus
TTCTCTGGCAATAGGATCCTGTTTTGGTTTGGGGGATGTTATGTGTCTCCCAAAAAGATATGTTGAGGTCCTAATCCCCAGTACCTCCGAATGTAACTTTATTTGGGAATGGAGTTGTTGCAGATGTAATTAGTTAAGATGGAGTACTGTGGGCCTTTAACCCAATATGAGTGGTATCATTGTGAGAAAAGGGAAGTTTGGACATGGACACAGATGGAAGACAGCCATGTGAAGATGAAGGCTGAGACTGGGAAGAAGCAGCCAAGAGCCAAGGGTCTCCTGGGCTACTAGAAGCTGGAAGAGGCAAGAAAGGATCATTCCCTAGGGGCTTCAGAGGGAGCACGGCCCTGCCAATAGCTCAATTTCAGACTTCTGGCCTTCAGAACTGTAAGAGAACAAATGTCTACTGTAAGCCCTCCTGGGATGAGGGCTCTTTAGACGCAGCAATGCCCAGGCACAGGTATCTAGATCAGGTAAACCTAGCTTTAGCAGTGGGCATCCGAGCATCAGCATGC
>NW_007765234.1:4553-6217 GCF_000696425.1 Galeopterus variegatus
CTTTCTGTTGTCATCGACCTCTCTGTTCCTGTGTTACTATGGAAATGAGGAGAATTAAATTAGCCAGGGCGTTGGGTGTGTTTCTCGCACCCCTCCAGGCTCACCATTTTTAATACACACCTCCCCTCTGACTGTCACAATCCAGTTTGGTTCCTTTGATGCATGGCCTACAGCTTCAAGCTCCAGTGTCTCCTTCCAGAATGGAGCTGAGGAGAAGGCAGGGGAGACTGCAGAGTTATCATGGGAGCAGAGAAAAAGAGAGAGGCCAGAGGCAGAAGGGAGCTGCCAGGTGCCATCTGAAATGGACTCTCTATGGCTGGGCAAGGAAAAGTCAAGGCAAGAACTCATTTGTACCAGGCACCCTCCTGAAAACCCCGGGTTTACCTCCCTGGGAACTTGTGACCTGTCTTAATATGTTTTAGTACAGTGCCTGGATATTATACAACTTTCCAAACAGCTAATAGGTATCCAGAACTTTATTGAGAATTTAGCAGGGCTGGAGGGGGATTGAGGAAGTATGTGATGTGACCTCTATTTTCAAGGACCTTTGCACACCAGAGTGAGGACTTCACAGGGGATGGACGACTATGAAAGGATTTTTTTAGACAGGGAAGTATGGATCAGTCAGCTTTATATTTTAGCAGTTTTTCTACAGGGTGAGGATGGAGAAATGAGAGGCAGGAAGAATGCCCAAGACACTATTACAATAGCCCAAATGAGAAACCATGAAGCCTGGAACACAGGGAGTGGCAGGGGGTTTAAAAGGAGGAGAGAGATCAAAGAGGTAATGAAAGGTCATTGAGCTATGACTCAACAACTGGACGGATGAGGCAATGGAAGAGAAACAGGAGTCCAGGAGGACTCTCGAGTTTCTGATTTAGGCCAATCGATAGGAGGATTCAGAAATGACTGTGAACCCTCTGACTTGGGCAGATGGGTGGACAGTGATGACACCATCAACTGAGCAGAGAGTATAGGATTTAGGGGTAAGTTAGTGAGTGAAGGCTGGGACATCCTGACTCTGGGACAGTCAGGTGGAGATATCAGGAAGCAGCAGGTATGTGTCCAGAGTGTAGGAGACAAGGCTGGGAAAGTGCTATGAGTGACATGTGTCCCCCAAAAGTTCATGTATTGGAAACTTGACTGCCATTGTAACAGTGTTAAGGGTGGGAAATCCTATTATGGTATTTCAAAGGCGAGACCTGTAAGGGGTGACTACATTGTGAGGACTGTGCCCTTGTGAAGGGACCGATCCATTCATTCATGGAGTCATGGGAGTGATTCTGGTGAAGGAGAGCAAGTGAGAAGGTTAGCTCTCTTGCTCCTGCCATTCTCACCATGTGACACCCTGTGTTGCTCTCCAGATGCGTTCCCTGGACTTTGGACTTCTCCGTCTCCAAAACTGTAAGAAATAAGTTTCATTCCTTTATAAATTACCCTGTTTCAGGTTTTCTCTTATAAGCAACAGAAACAGACTAATAGAGCAAGACAGAGAGATGCGAGCATCACCAGAATACGGGTGACAGCAGAAGCCATCAATTCCAATGAGGGAGCAGGAAGTGTCAATAGAGCCTGCAGGCGGGTACGGAGAATTGGGGAGTCATGGGGAATGCTGGCATTTAGGAGAGTAGGCAGAGGAAGGTGGATCTATGAAGAAAGTATCA
>NW_007765235.1:0-272 GCF_000696425.1 Galeopterus variegatus
GTATCACCCTTTTTGTAGCTCAGTAAGCTTGTTCTAATTCCTCAGTCCAATCCCAGGGGCCTCCTTTCTTTGTTAATGAATACAGTGGGCATGCCATTTGGGCCATATGGGTTACAAAAGCTCTCCAATACCTCAGAAGCCCCAAATATGTCTGTAGCTGAGCTACAGTTGTGGGGTGAGGGTATGCCTGTATCTTGTCTATAATAGCTTTTGGGATGACTCTCATTTTACCCAACCAGACCACTCCTATGAATTTGACTGACAGCCATGTC
>NW_007765235.1:5970-6217 GCF_000696425.1 Galeopterus variegatus
GCTCTAGGAGTTCTCTGACAGAGTGTTTATGTTTTTCTCTTTATATAGGATCATGTCATCAGCAAGCAGGGACAGTTCAACTTCGTCTTTACCAGTTTGGATTTCCTTTATGTCTTCCAAAAGCCTGATTGTTCTGGCTAGTACTTCCATATATAGAAGAATACAATTAGACCATACCTCTCTTCATATATCAAAATCAACTCAAAATGGATTAAAGACTAAAATGTAAGACCTGAAACTAGACAAG
>NW_007765236.1:0-350 GCF_000696425.1 Galeopterus variegatus
GTGTGCTGTATTGAAGTCATGCCTTTTTTTGCTTTTGCAAGTAAGTATGGCAAAAACACAATGTTGTTCCTACTGACCTAATAAATCAAGGAAGGAAAGTAGGTCACCCCAAAAGGTAAATCTATCTCTTCGAAGAACACAGCTATAGAAAGCAAAAAAGAAATCTCCATATGTATGATATTTCCCCTGTGCTTTAGCATCTCGTTATTAAAATGTGTCCTTTCAATATATTAAACCATTTCAGGCAAACAAAATACTATATTCACTTCAAAGAAAAGGAATTTCTTACATTTTGAAGCAACATCTTTTTTCTAATTGTGAAAGTAATAGATGTTTATCATGAAAAAAAA
>NW_007765236.1:5990-6217 GCF_000696425.1 Galeopterus variegatus
AAAAAAAAAATCTCATCTTAAATATTCATGCTTTTCCCAAATGCCATTATGGGCATCCTGCCATTTGGGGTGACTTTATGTAGATCAGTGGTTCTCAACAGGAGCAATTTTGCCTTCTCAGGAGACATTTGGCAAAGTCTGGAGACATTTTCTGTGTCACAACCAGTGGGGAAGGGGTGTTATGGGTGTCTAATGGGTAGAGGCTACAGATGTTGCTAAGTATCTCA
>NW_007765237.1:0-233 GCF_000696425.1 Galeopterus variegatus
AATTAGCATGTGGTCAAAACCTTTTTTTTTTTTTTTTTTTGCTTTCTTGATATGATGTTCTATGGACTGGGAGTATCTTAAACACGGATTCTGAGCTACTCTACATGAGCAAGAAGCTTTCGTGTTAAGAATCACAGGCATCTCCCATTATCACACATTTGCCTTGAGAAAGTTAATCTAGATGAATATTGCAGTGGATGGCTAAAGTAAAAATTCTGCTCTGGTTCTACATA
>NW_007765237.1:5766-6216 GCF_000696425.1 Galeopterus variegatus
GGTTGCGATCCCGTTGCCGGTCCCGGTCCGGCACGGGCGCGACACTGAGGGTTGCGATCCGCTGCCGGACACAAAAAAAGACAAAAAAAGGGGGGGAAAAAAATTAATGAAAGTGAAAAGGGTGATTTCCACCAAATGTAAAAGCCCAGTTTCTGCTTACACTTAAATTCCTCCTTTGTGTCTTACAAGGTTAAACCCAAGCTAGGTCAGATATTTTCCTGCTTTCAGAATTCTTCAGTTACATAAAATGGAGGATTTATTTATTCCTTGGCCTTGAACATTTTAAATTTTGATCAAATTATGATTTGCCACTCAGGATTTTGGAGTGAAAGCATACAACCCTTCAGGGGTTTACATACACAAAAAATATAACTCAGAATTAGCATGTGGTCAAAACCTTTTTTTTTTTTTTTTTTTTGCTTTCTTGATATGATGTTCTATGGACTGGGA
>NW_007765238.1:0-308 GCF_000696425.1 Galeopterus variegatus
GAGTGAGATGTTGTGCTGTATCCCGAGGTCCCGGGGCGGTAGCCCCAGGCAGCCCTGTGCCAAGAGGCTTGTCCAATGCTTCCTGCGCTGTTTCAACCCTCGCCCTCGACCCTTGTGGCGGTTTGGCAGGACGTTCACAAGGGTAATGTCAGGGGGCCCAGGGGAGGGCGGGCCAGGTCCGGCCAGGCCAGCACTGTGAGCCTCCCTGTGTGATCACACCCCCTCCTCCTGAGTGTGTGGGGAATGTGGACATGGGACACCCTCCATGGGTAGGGGCAGAGGGTGGTGGGGTTATTAACCTGCTGGTC
>NW_007765238.1:5975-6216 GCF_000696425.1 Galeopterus variegatus
GAGTGAGATGTTGTGCTGTATCCCGAGGTCCCGGGGCGGTAGCCCCAGGCAGCCCTGTGCCGAGAGGCTTGTCCAATGCTTCCTGCGCTGTTTCAACCCTCGCCCTCGACCCTTGTGGCGGTTTGGCAGGAGGTTCACAACGGTAATGTCAGGGGGCCCAGGGGAGGGTGGGCCAGGTCCGGCCAGGCCAGCACTATGAGCCTCCCTGTGTGATCACACCCCCTCCTCCTGAGTGTGTGGG
>NW_007765239.1:0-436 GCF_000696425.1 Galeopterus variegatus
TCAGTGGTTATAACAGAGGGTGAGGTTTCCACATGTCTGTTGCAACAGTGTCCTGCTCCAGACAGAACTGTCCCAAAATCCTGCGGAGAAGACTTCTCATATGACAACATGGTCAGGTGGCTTCCTGTTTGCCATTGGAGGAAGCCAAAACTTTACATCCCAAATTTCAGGCCCCCTCTGAGAAGAGCTTTATTGGCTTTGGGCTTTGTCCTCCCTTCCTGCCCTTCACCCTTTAAGGCCACCACACAGCAACTACATTGAATTCTCACTCTTCTCCTAACATGTCCTGCCCTCTTGTAGTGTCCTGCCTTCATTCCTGCTGTGGCGGCTGCAGCCATGCCCTCTCCTCATGTCCACCTGTAGGAATCCTCCCACTTTACCCCCTCAGCTTGGACACCATCTGCAGTCAAGTTAACCACTCCTGCCTTTTCTCCTC
>NW_007765239.1:5735-6216 GCF_000696425.1 Galeopterus variegatus
TAAGTGAGAGGCTGAGTCCAGCTCAGCCAGAACCTCACATAGCTTTGCAGTCAGGCAGCTCTGTGACTTCTCCACTTGGGGAACAGGGACTGGTTGCCTCTATGGAGGCTCCATCACTCACAAGTGAGATTGGTGTGATGTCTCCAGCACACAGGGTCAGCTGTGCAGTCTCATGAGAGGAGGTTTGCCAAGTGCTGAGACCTAAGTGCTCAGTCCAGAGCTCTCCCCTCCCCAGCCTCAGGATCCTGGTCCCCAACTTGCCCAGCCCAGGCTCACTCACTTCCACATAGTCATTCATTGCAGTGTCCAGCATCACCAGGTCAGTGAGATGTGTTCCAAGGAAGGGGACAGTGCTCTGTGGCATTGGGGCGGCAGTGGTGATGAGCACTAGCTCTTAGGTGTGCACACAAGGCTTATTCTAGAAAATCTCATCCACCTCAACCTTCTGGACCCTCTACCCAGTTCTTCCACTTGGAGTCAT
>NW_007765240.1:0-383 GCF_000696425.1 Galeopterus variegatus
ACCTCAGTCTCTCCCATCTGCAAAATGAGGATAATAATAGTAACTACCTAACAGGATTGATATGAGGATTAAATGAGTTATTAGTAGGTATGCAGCACTGAGAACAGTACCTGGCACATATGTTATAAATGTCTGCATTATGTTTATCACGTCCAGTTTATAGATAAGAAAACTGTGGTTCTGAGATGATGTGCCCAACTTACACAGCTAGTAGGAGTGGAAGCTGGGATTCAGAGCTCTTATCTCTGTACTATATCGAGCTATCTGAACTAGTTAAAAAAAAAATACAAACAAGCAAACAAAACCCAGCTACAACAAAAAGCAGGAGAAACCAGTCATACATATTTACGGTGACATTTTGTATAACTACCCACTCATCTCTA
>NW_007765240.1:5773-6216 GCF_000696425.1 Galeopterus variegatus
GGTGGACGCATTCTGGGGAGAAGAACAGCATTAGCAGCAATGAGAACGTGTGAACTGTATTCAGGGGTTAGTGGAGAGCTAAGTCTGACTTGGGTAGAAGGTTCTATAAAAAGGAATAAAGCAAGATTAGATTGGAAAAGGTGGGGCCAGTGAAGGAAAGAGAGGAGAAAGAGATGGGAATTAGCCATTGTAAAGGCTCCTCCACACACCTGTGCCAGGTGCTTCTCAACTGTTTCCTCAGTCAGTCCTTCAGCAAAGCCCACAAGGTGGTACAGCTTAGTGCTTACAAGCTTGGACTCTGGAATCAGAGTGTCTGGGTTCAAATCCCAGCTCTGTCCATCACTGGCTGTACAACTTGGGGAAAATGATTTAATCTCTCTGTACCTCAGTCTCTCCCATCTGCAAAATGAGGATAATAATAGTAACTACCTAACAGGATTGAT
>NW_007765241.1:0-916 GCF_000696425.1 Galeopterus variegatus
TCTATATGAGTATAATATAGGCATTTTATATAATAAGGAATACAGTGGTTACATTTCTAATGTAACCACTGTATTCCTTATTGGTACTTCTCCGAAGCCAATTACACTATTTTTTTTTTTTTTTTGTCTTTTTTTCCATGTCTGGCAACGGATTGCAACCCTCAGTGTCACCCCCGTACCGGACCGGGACCAGCAACGGGATCGCACCCCTCGGCGCTGCTCCCGCGCCTCGCTCAGCCAGTGAGCGGGAACCAGTCTGTATGTGGGATCCGAACCCTCGGCGGGAGCGCCGCCGCGCTTCCCAAGCGGCGCACTGTAGCAGTGCGCCACCGGGCCGGCCCCAATTACACTATTTTGAATGTTTATTATTAGAACACAATTTTTTTTTTTTTGTAATAATATTTTCTTTAAATCACTACATTAGTGAAACACAAATATTCTCATGAGGCAGCACCTATTGAAAGCTAACATGGAGATGTTTTTGACTGTTTATACTGATAGGAGGCAGAGTATTTCTTAATATCATCTAAGAATGGGAGGAGGAAAATCTGAATGCTTGAAGTGTGTTGTGGGGAGGGAGGCAGGCAGTGATGACATCAGCAAGGATGCATTAACATTCAAAACAAACTGCCAGAGTACTCCAAAGCCTGGTCTTGTTTGTTTAAGATTCTCAACAGGAACCCCAACTTCTTCAAAGGACCTGTGCAGTAGTTTGAGTTGAGGGTCTGTTCTCACCAGTCTGAATTCTAAATCTAAACTGAGTTACTTTGAGCTGGATACAGTTAATAAAAGAGTGAATATGGCATTCACTGAAGCCTTAGTTATCTCTAAGTCTTTATCAGAGAACAATAGCAACATTTTGTTTGTTCTTGAATTGATTATCTTTTTATGCTGTTTTGAAATTTACAAAGAATGG
>NW_007765241.1:5829-6216 GCF_000696425.1 Galeopterus variegatus
GAGGTTTTGGTGATGGGACACAATAACTAACTACATTGTATATTGACAAAATAAATAAAAAGAAAAGAAAAGAAATCCTTCAAGGAGAGGCGATTGTACTTTTTCACTGCTAAAAAAAATAAAAATAAAAATAAACAGTGCAAGATTAAAATCACATGGATTTCTAGTTTTCAATCTCACACAGACATTCATCTTTTTGTTTCTCTCAATTTCACAATTTGAATAATTAATACTTACAGGAAATTCCACAAACTAATTATATACTCTGCCTAAAAAAAAAAGAAAACAAAACAAAAAATGCATAATTCCAAGCAATTAATTAAAACAAGGTGCACCAACTAAAAATAGTTTGGTGTGTTATCTCAAATAAAAATGCTGGTAAGTAGA
>NW_007765242.1:0-334 GCF_000696425.1 Galeopterus variegatus
CTGTCTGCTGTGGTTTCTCTGGGGTCACCCGGATCACCTCCTAACCTGCTGCACCAGGGAAGGGGTGCACAGAGGCCTCGTTTTCTGCCTTTGCAACCCAGAAGGGCTTGGGTTAGACATGGAGAAGGACAGGCAGCAGGAAGGGAGGGTTTACTGACTGAATGGACCAAATGGAGGTGGAAGATATGGCAGAGATTGTCCTGCCATCCAGATAGGGGACCGGGCGGGGAAGGGGTGAATGAGCTGAGGTCATGTGGGCAAGGAGCCTCTCACCTTAACCTTTCTTCTGACCACAGGGCAGCTCTGGGGTGCCAGGAAAGGAAGGCCCTGGTGG
>NW_007765242.1:3288-6216 GCF_000696425.1 Galeopterus variegatus
GCTGCAGAGCTTGTGACAGGCAGCACATGCAGGTATGAGCAGAGCGTGCATGCGCCCGTGCATGTATCATACGGTTCTGGAAGCTGGCTCCACGTGACAGCTGACCAAGTGCCAGGCTCTGTGCATGCGCTTTGCCCGCACCATCACCTTCCTTCTTCGCCACAAGCCCTCGAGATAGGTGCCGACGTGAACCCCACCACACTGATGAGGAGACTGAGGCTCAGAGAGGTGACATCACTGGGCCTGAATCATGTTCTAGCAAGTGATGGAAGCAGGATTTGAACTCAGGCCTCATGGGCTTCTGCCATCCTGTGCGTGTGTCCGTGCACACGTCCATGTGCCTCTGAACATGCTGTGTGCGAGCTGGTGTGCTTGGGTATGAGTGTGGGGGAAGGATACCTTCTGTGTGAGGCTGTAGGTTTGCCCAAAACTGCCTTTTGGGGTAAGGGGATATGTGGATGAACTCCTGTGGGGTCCATATGCTGATTGCATCGGGGGTTGGGGCGGAGCCGGCACTGCTGTGTGTGTGCACATTTGCACACCCATGTGTGGTGGGTGGGTGGAGGAGACCAGGGGTGGGGAGTGCTTCCTCGAGGCTCCCACCTGTCCCCTCTGGTCCCAGCCCCTGTTCTGGTTTCACCCACAGGGAGGGAAAGGTGAGAGGGGCATGCCTGGCCCATCAGGACCCAAGGGAGAGAAGGGAGCACGGGTAAGCGCTCCAGCCACGCCTTGTGAGGGACCCCTCCCAGCTGTGCCCTGTGGGGAGAGAGGGGGGGCGTGAGCCATCATCCCATCATCTCAGCAGGAAGCCTGCAGCCTGGCCCAAGTGGGGGGAGAGGGCCAGGGTCTTTCTAGGGGTTAGTGTGTAGAAGCCTTTATTTTCTAGGGACACCTGGGACTGTGGGATTCCTGGCCCAATGCTCCCCATGACAGGTCTAGAATGACTCCCCAGTGAGGCCCCACCCCTGATCCCCTGTTCCCTACCCCCAGGGCAATGATTGCATTCGAATATCCCAGGATGCTCCGCTTCAGGTAAGATCCAGAGCTGAGGCCTGATTCAGGGCCAATGCGGGGCCAGTTTCTAGGAAGGGGCTTTGCCCGCCACAGCCCGTTGGCTGACCCTGGACCCCTCTCAACACCTTGTCTCCCTGTTCAGTGTGCAGAAGGCCTGAAGGGAGAGAAGGGGGAGTCAGGAGCCTTGGTGAGTGTGGGACCATGGTTGGGGCAGGGGCGTGGGTCCTGGCCCAGCCTCACCCTCCTTTCCTCACCCCTTCTTTTGTGTCTTCTCCTCATCTCAGGGACCCTCAGGACTCCCAGGCTCAGCAGGCCAGAAGGTAACAGGCTTGGATTTGGGGGGTGGGTGCCAGGGAGGTCTGCGGGCCCTATAGCCATGAGGAGCTGGTGTCCAAAGTCTTCCGAGAGGATGGTATTCATGGGCACAGAGTTGGCAGTACCTGCCCCCATCCCTCCCAGTCATCCTGCCTTGTTCAAATACCCAGCAGAGCTGGAGGGAAATGCCATTGACTCCCCGAGTGAGTGGCCTGGCTGGCTGGGAAGTTCTTCCTGTTGTCTACCCTCCTGTGATAACTGAAGCCGTTCAATCTCAGGGGAGGCAGAGAGTAGGGGTCTAGAAGGCAGTTGTCCCTCCCTCAGAAGGGGCTGCCCTGGTTCTTCCAGTCCCTTCCCTCAGCCCCCGTCACTGCCTCTTCCTTCTGCAGGGCCAGAAAGGCGAGAGGGGCGATGCAGGCACCAAGGGCTCGCTGGGGAAGCCAGGCCGAGATGTACGGTGCTTGGGACCCCTTCCAGCCATGCCCCCAGCATGGGGTCTAGAAAGGCTGGAATCTCACCATCAGAATCCAGCCCCTCCCCTTGCTCAGACAGCAGAACAGGGGCCCAGGGAGGGGGAGGGAAGAGAGGGGCTGTGTCCCTGGGGTAGAGGAGGACCTGAACCCAGGCCTTTTGACTCCCAGCCTCAGAGCCCCTGACGAAGTTGACATTTGGTAGCCCTGGGGCACTGGGGTGGGCTCTGGTTTGGGGGAGGGGCAGTGGGAGTGGGACAGGTGGGTATTTGCCTGTCCAGGTGGAGGAGGTGCCAGGCCTCAGGCCCAGCCATTCTTACATCCTCCCCACCCCCACAGGGCCGACCAGGAGAGATCTGTGTCATCGGGCCCAAAGGGCAGAAGGTGAGCTGTGGGTGTCTGTGGGGTGGACAGGAGGTGGCAGGCTGAGGCGGCAGCTTGCTCACGCCCTCCTTATGTCTGTGCCAGGGAGACCCTGGCTTTGTGGGGCCTGAAGGGCTGGCAGGAGAGCCTGGGCCCCCCGGCCTCCCTGGGCCCCCTGGGATAGGACTGCCCGGGACCCCGGTGAGTACCCCCTTGCCTCTCCTGCCCTGGCCAGGGGTGGAGGAAATAAGGCTCTGTCCCATGGGTCCTGCTGGAGGCAGGGGTCAGGGTAGAAGATCTCACTGAAGTGAGAGGCCCCTGGGAAACATCCACCTGACCCTGTTTCTACCCTAGGGGGATCCAGGTGGCCCGCCAGGCCCCAAGGGAGACAAGGTAAGCAGAGCTGGGGTGCAGGCACATGGGGGAGATCGCTTCTTGGCAAAAGGAAAGAGGAGAATAGGATCGCTGCAGCAGGCATGTCCCAGAGAAGAGGTCAGGCTGAGGAGGCTTGGCTCAGCCAGGCCATCTTGATGGGGGTGTGTCCCCAAATCAGTGCTTGCTAAGGTGAGAGCCTTGGCCTGCATTCCAGGTATGAGCAGGACTAAGTCTAGTGATGACCACAATAGTGGCCTTAACTGGAGGGCCCAAGCTCGTTTTAGGGCCCTGTGCCTTGATGAGCAGAAAGCCTTGGAAATGTCTGTCTGTCTGTCTGCTGTGGTTTCTCTGGGGTCACCCGGATCACCTCCTAACCTGCTGCACCAGGGAA
>NW_007765243.1:0-401 GCF_000696425.1 Galeopterus variegatus
ATGTAAGACATGAAAGAAGACCTGATGGAATAAAGAGATAAACCAGGCTTATGAATTGAAAGCTTCAGTATCATAAAAATATTAATTCTCTACTGAATTACTAATTGATACATTGATTTAAATGCAGTGAAAAAATCCCATTATTATTTTTTTTTTCTTTTTACTCGATAACCTAAATCTAAAAGATATATAAAAAATCCAATGGCCAAGAATAGCAACGTCCTTTCTAAATGAGAACAAGACATGGGTGGGGGGATGTGCATTACTAAATACGTATAAAGACTTTTTATAAAGCTGTGGTGATTATAACAGTAAAAGGTTCTAGTGCCTGATAGATTAATTCACCAAGAAGCAGGATAAAAAGCCCAGAAATACACCACACACACACACACACACACACA
>NW_007765243.1:5968-6216 GCF_000696425.1 Galeopterus variegatus
ATGTAAGACATGAAAGAAGACCTGATGGAATAAAGAGATAAACCAGGCTTATGAATTGAAAACTTCAGTATCATAAAAATATTAATTCTCTACTGAATTACTAATTGATACATTGATTTAAATGCAGTGAAAAAATCCCATTATTATTATTTTTTTTCTTTTTACTCGATAACCTAAATCTAAAAGGTATATAAAAAATCCAATGGCCAAGAATAGCAACGTCCTTTCTAAATGAGAACAAGACATGG
>NW_007765244.1:0-247 GCF_000696425.1 Galeopterus variegatus
CCCTCATTTCTTAAAGATAGCTTTTTCAGGTATGATGTTCTCAGTTGGCTAGGTTTTTCTGGGTTTTTTTTTTAAAAGCACTTTTTGTATATCAGCCCACTCTCTCTTGATATGCAAGGTTTCTGCTTAGAAATCCACTAATAATATGGGGAGTCCCTTGCATATGATGAGCTGTTTGTATTGCTCTTTTTAAAATTCTTTCTCCATTTTTATGTTTTATTTCTGACCATTTGATGACATTGTGTCT
>NW_007765244.1:5953-6216 GCF_000696425.1 Galeopterus variegatus
TTATACACCACCATTATAATATTAGAGTTTTGCAAATTTGACTATATTCTTACCTCTACCAGTGATTTTATACCTTTATATCCATTCAAATTACTAACTGGCATCCTTTTGTTGCAACTTTCCTTTAGCATTTTTTTGTCAGGCAAGTCTAGTGGTGATAACCTACATCAGCTTTTGTTTGTCTGAGAAAGTCTCAATTTTTCCCTCATTTCTTAAAGATAGCTTTTTCAGGTATGATGTTCTCAGTTGGCTAGGTTTTTCTG
>NW_007765245.1:0-443 GCF_000696425.1 Galeopterus variegatus
CCCTTCTTGAAAAAACTCTCAACTTGTTAGGTGTAGAGGGAATGTACCTCAACACAATAAAGGCCACATATGACAGACCTGTAGCTAACATCATTCTTAAAGCTGAAAAGTTGAAAGTTTTTTCTTTAAGATCAGGAATAAGACAAGGATGTCCAGTCTCACCACTTCAATTTAACACAGTACTGGAAGTACTAGCCAGAGCAATTAGGCAAGAGAAAAAATAGAAGGCATCTTAACAGGAAAGGAGGAAGTGAAATTATCTCTATTTGCTATAACATGATCTTCTATATACAAAATCCTAAAGATTTCATCAAAAAAACTGTTAGACACATTCAGTAGAGTTGCAGGATACAAAATCAACATACAAAATCATTAATCATTAATGTTTCTATATACTACTAACTGTTGCTTTGTGTTGCTTCATCCCTACTTCCCCTAGGTGA
>NW_007765245.1:5409-6216 GCF_000696425.1 Galeopterus variegatus
AAAACCACATGTTACTTCTAGCAGGTTTTTTTGTAGATTCTTTTTGATTTTCTACAAAGAAAATTATGCTGCTTTTACCCTCTATATGATTTTTATTTCCTTTTTCTTGCATTATTGTCCTAGCTAGAACCTCCAGTGCAATGTTGAATAAAAGTGATGAGAACACACATCCTTGCCTTTTCTTGATATTAGGGGAAAAGCACTCACTCTTTTATCATTAAATATGTTAGCTGTAGGTGTTTTATAGATGTACTTTGCCAGGTTAAGGTCAAATTCCTGTCTTTATTCTTAGTTTCCTGAGAACTAAGTATTCAAAATACAGTTTTGAATGAATTATGGATTTTTGACAAATACTTTTTCTACTAAGATTATCGTATGGTCTGTATTTGTTAATATGGTGAATTATGTTGATTGATTTTTAAATATTAAATCAACTTTGTATCCTTGGTTTAAACCCCACTTGGTCACAGTGTATTATCCTTTATTTTATTGTTAGATTCACTCTCCTAATAAGTTGTTAAGAATTTTGCTATTTTTAGAAAAATATGGTTTTGCATTTTCCTTTTATCCTGTTTGGGGACTGCTGAGCTTCTTGAAGCTGTAAATCTATGTCTTCCACAATATTTTTGAAGCTTCTTGATCCTATTTCTTCAAATATTTTTCTGCACCATTTCCTCTCTTCTCTCTTTTTGGGACTCCAATTGCATGAACATTATGGTTTTGTAATGTCCTACAAATCATTGAGGTTATCTTCAATCATTCTCAATCCTTTTTCTCTGCTCTCCTTAAATGAAACATTCTTCATTG
>NW_007765246.1:0-228 GCF_000696425.1 Galeopterus variegatus
CGGCGAGGGAGGTCCCCGGCGTCCCCGCAGCGGGCACAGCGCTCGTCCCCGGCGCCGGCGGCGCCCTCCTAGGCCCGCCCACCGGATCCTCGGGGACCTCCCTCCGCAGGAGGCGCTGTCAAGGTGAGGACACAGCAGAGCCCAGCCAGTTTCCCAAGGTGACCTTATATCCAGCTCAGCCACCGGCTACCACTCCAGATTCAGCGTTACGGTCCCTCCCTGCGCACA
>NW_007765246.1:5752-6216 GCF_000696425.1 Galeopterus variegatus
AATAACCCATGTACTTCAGCCACACTTTAAGATTTTCTTTTTTAAGAAAACTTAAAAAAAAAATTTTTTTTTAACTTCAGTTTTCAGAGTTTGAGGATTTAGGAACTGCAATTAAGGGATCAAAATAAAGATCTGTAATTAAAATTTTTACACATTGGGGCCTGCCCGGGGACCCGAGGCAAGGAGAAGGGAACGGACCTCTCTCCTACAACCAGACACACTGAGCCAGCGCTTCAGGGCCTGCCCATGGTCCCGGGGCATGGAGAAGGGGACCGGACCACCCTCCCACAAGCAGGCACACCACGCCAGCACCTTGGGGCCCAACCAGGGACCCAAGGCAAGGAGAAGGGGACTGGAACTCTCTCACACAACCAGGGACACCGTGCCAGCACCTCGGGGCCCACCAGCCCAGAGGCATGCAGAAGGGGACTGGACCCTCCTCCCATACCAGGCACAAAATGCCA
>NW_007765247.1:0-247 GCF_000696425.1 Galeopterus variegatus
CAGTATCACAGCACCCCGGAGGTAATAGCACCCCTATTTTACAGGTGAAATAACTGAGGTACAAGCCCAGGTATTCTTTCTCTGGATCCCTCGCTCTGTGCTGCTCATGGTTCTCAAAAGCTAGAGAAGGGCTGGTCAGAATGCCCCCTAGGTTTAGATCCTTGGTGTGGCGTGGGTCTAGAGCATGCTCCTGCTTCTGGACCTGCATTTGGGATCTACTGCTTCAGAGCAAGGTGGGTTGGGAGAG
>NW_007765247.1:5918-6216 GCF_000696425.1 Galeopterus variegatus
TAGGTGGGAAGAAACGCGGTGACAGTAATGCAGCAGGTGTTCACACACTTGTGCCGTCCCCCCCTGTGAGGGTGGGCCCGGCCGGGCCAGCTTCTAATGAATAGGAAAGGAGGAAGGAGCACTGTCACCCCCATAGTTAGGCTACGAACACCTGTGGGTTGTGTCCTGCTGGCACTCCCTCCTTCTCTGTCCCTTGCTCACTTTGCTGTCCTGAGCAGCACTGGGTAAGCCCCTATGCAAGGGGCTTGGGGCCTTGTGAGGGAGCCTGGAGCAAGTCCAGCCCTGACACGAGCATGGC
>NW_007765248.1:0-360 GCF_000696425.1 Galeopterus variegatus
TTATAAGAACTGCCCTGCCTTGGTATTACCCAAGCATCTGCAGTATGTGCCACTGACCACATTTTTGTGCCACTAACCACAAATTCTTTAATAACCTGAGGCCCACATTTCCTTCAGGTCCATAAGCCTTAGATTAGCATACCCAGGAGCCTTGCATTCACCTAAACACTAATATAAGTTATCTATTTGGGAAAATAATGGATATATTAAATTTATATAGGTACTAGTATAAGTTTTTCACCAAGTGCCTTCCTTTCAAAGGCATGTGTATTTGTATCTTTGTGTGCATATGAACATGGAACCGGGCTAGCAAAGAACCTAGAGAAGTTTCCATAAGAATGGTCTTTAAGAAATTATGTA
>NW_007765248.1:5839-6216 GCF_000696425.1 Galeopterus variegatus
GGCAATCACTTGTTTCTTGTCCTGCTCATCTAGAAAAATACATAGAATTGCACTTAATTATTCTATATTCTTTACAGCCTCTTGTATATACCTCTTTCTTTCTAAGATTGGCTTAGCTTTTCTCATTCACCACTTATAAAGGCACTGATGTTTAAGACACAAATACACACATAAAGAAACAAACGCACACAGAAATATATATTTTTATGAAACCCTGAAGTTAATTTTATTGTGGAAATAAGTGTGCTCAGCAAGTCAAGCGAATCACAGATAAGCATTTTCCTCAATTATTTATAACTAAAATTTTCTCAAACTGGGATACAGGCCATGTTTGCAGTGTTGTAACAATACGGTTTCTCTTGCACACACAAATCTTA
>NW_007765249.1:0-430 GCF_000696425.1 Galeopterus variegatus
CACTCATCTCCGAAGTAAAAGTTGCCCTGGCACAACTTAGCCTCGTGTCCTCCGGGGGTCATCGTGGCCTTCATCCTTCCCCGTTATGTCCCCAAGCTCCCGAGCCAGAGGAGGACCGCCTCCCCGGGGTTCCCGGGCGACAGGAACTCACTACTCAAGCCCGTCCTCGGTGGAAACTAGTGGGAAGAGCCGAGCCCGTGCAGCCCGAGCGGAAGCCGCCGGCAGCGCCACCGCCGCCCGCCCGGGTCCCCGGGGCGCCCCCTTCCCAAGAGCCGAGAAGCACGTTGGAGGGCGCGCCTGGAAAGGAGGGGGCGGCGGGGAGCCCTCCCCTGAAGTCGCTGTGAGGGTGGATAATGCACAAGCCCGCCATCGTGACCCGGTCCTGCTCCTTCTGCACCGCCTTCTGGCTCCCAAACGTGCGGAGGGAGAG
>NW_007765249.1:5977-6216 GCF_000696425.1 Galeopterus variegatus
GAACTCCAGCCCCTCCCCGCAGAGCCAGCAGGATGGCCCTGGGCTCTGCTGTGTGTCTTCATTGGTCTTCCCATGGGAAATGCCTACGACCCCACTCAGAAGTACTCTTTGCTGGGCCGCCCGGTGGCGCACTGCTACAGTGCACCGCTTGGGAAGTGCTGCGGCGCTCCCTCCGAGAGTTCGGATCCCACATACAGACCGGTTCCCTCTCACTGGCTGAGCGAGGCGTGGGAGCAACA
>NW_007765250.1:0-661 GCF_000696425.1 Galeopterus variegatus
TGGAAAGGGATTGGGATACTGAGGAAAGGAGAAAAGTGCTGGGTTGACATAAAAAGTATCACTCAACTTTTCAAAAGGATGCTAGCATTTGAATTTACCTTTCCACAATCGCAGCATCGGAAATCTCAGTAGCAGTGTTCTGTATTATTTCTATAGCTTTAAGAAAATGTGATAACAGGTGAATTGGATTATGTAAGCCCTGTCTGTATTAAATATTTAAAGTAAGAGATATTACCACTGAAGTCTGGAACAAAAAAATGTTATTTTTTTNTAAATATTTAAAGTAAGAGATATTACCACTGAAGTCTGGAACAAAAAAATGTTATTTTTTTATTGAAAGGTATTGATTATACACATTTGTGGGGTGTACAGTTATATTTCAATACATGTATACAATGTGTGATAATCAGATCAAGGTAATTAGCATACTCATCACTGCAAAACTTTATTTCTTTGTGATATGGATATTTGATCTACTTTCTTCAAGCCATTTGATAGCATGTGGTAAATTATTGTTAATTATAGATGCCTAGCTCAACTGTACCCCAATAAAATGTACTTTTTTATCTAGCTGTTTTGTGTCCATTGACTGACAATTCCCTATACTCACTCCTCTTTCTCCTTTCCTGACTCTGGTAACCATTGTTCTATTTTCTCCTTC
>NW_007765250.1:2413-2993 GCF_000696425.1 Galeopterus variegatus
GGGAGCACCGCCGCGCTTCCCAAGCGGCGCACTATCCAGTGCGCCACCGGGCCGGCCCTCAGTCTGTTGATTGTTTCTTTTGCTGTGCAGAAGCTTTTTAGCTTGATATAATCCTGTTTGTTTATTATTATTATTTTTTTTTTATTTTGTTGCCTATGCTTTTGAGGTCTTAATCCTAAAGTCTTTGGCCAGTCCTATGTCCTGCAGTGTTTCTCCTGTGTTTTCTGGTAAAAGTTTTATATTTTCAGGTCTTACATTAAGGTATTTAATGCATTTTGAGTTATTTTTGGTATATGGTGAGAGACAGGCGTCTAATCTCACTCTTCTATGCATAGATATCCTGTTTTCCCAGCACCATTTATCAAAAAGGCTGTCCTTTCCCCAATGTATGTTATTGCAGCCTTTGTTGAAGCTTGGTTAGTTATAAATATGTCAAATAATACATGATGTGAAGGTTAACTCTAGGTGTCAACTTGAAGAGATTAGGAATGCCAAGAAACCTGGCAAAGCTATCTTTCAAAGTGTGTCCATGAGGGTGTCTCCAGCAAAGATTAGCATGAGAGCATGAGCAGACTGGATG
>NW_007765250.1:5880-6216 GCF_000696425.1 Galeopterus variegatus
AGCACTGTGGACTGAGCTGTTAGTCTTTTATACTTAAGTCCGTCACCCTGGACACCTTGGTTCCCATACACAGCTTACATTAAGTAGTAACAAGGAACACCTGAGGATATTTGCAGCAAATGCCCGGCAAGGTTCTGAACATCCGAGGGGCACTTTTTCCTATTATCCCCAGCAGTTGGGCAGAGGGGATCAGAATAATCTTAAAGTAGCATTTAATTTCTCACCCTGGAGACTTCACACTCTATTACATTAAACTGACAGCATTCGGTAAGGGGTGGAAAGGGATTGGGATACTGAGGAAAGGAGAAAAGTGCTGGGTTGACATAAAAAGTATCA
>NW_007765251.1:0-204 GCF_000696425.1 Galeopterus variegatus
TGTTACTGTTTTCTTTGTTAAAAGCCAGTCACAGTTTATACACACCCATGTTCACAGCAGCATTATTTACAACAGCCAAAAGGTGGAAACAACGCCAGTGTCAACTGATGGACGATGAATGGATAAGCAAAATGTGTGTGTGCGTGTGCGTGTGCGTGTGTGTGTATCTCCATACAATAGAATACTATTCAGCCATGAAAAGGA
>NW_007765251.1:5795-6216 GCF_000696425.1 Galeopterus variegatus
GGGGGGGGGGGGGGGGGGGGGGGGGGTGTCCACCTCCAAGCTCACTCATATAGCTACTGGAGGGTCTCAGTTCCTTGCTGGCATTTGGGCTCCACATAAGCCTCTGCACAGAGCAGCTCACAACAGGGAAGCCGACTTCCATCAGAGAGAGCAAGAGAGAGTAAGCAAAGCGGACGCCAGAGACTTTTCGGAACCTAATCCTGGAACTGACATCCCACCACTGTTACTGTTTTCTTTGTTAAAAGCCAGTCACAGTTTATACACACCCATGTTCACAGCAGCGTTATTTACAACAGCCAAAAGGTGGAAACAACGCCAGTGTCAACTGATGGACGATGAATGGATAAGCAAAATGTGTGTGTGTGCGTGTGCGTGTGTGTGTATCTCCATACAATAGAATACTATTCAGCCATGAAAAGGA
>NW_007765252.1:0-446 GCF_000696425.1 Galeopterus variegatus
AAAAAAAAAACATAAAATGTTGGTGAGGATGAACACTGTTAGTGGGAATGTAAAAATGGTTCACCTGCTAAGGAAAACAGTATGGAGATTCCTCAAAAAATGAATAATGCGAGGGCATTTCAAAAAGTTTGTGGAAAAATAGAATTAAAAGACAATACAAATCTTTCAATGAAGTTTTTGAAGTACTCTCACAGGACTACTAAATGATCTAGCAATCAGGCTAGATTTATTTTCAAAAAAATTTGAAATTAGAATCTCAAAGAGATTTTTGCACTGCCATGTTTATTGCAGCATTATTCACAATAGACAAGATGTGAAAACGACCTAAACATTCATAGACAGATAAATGGTTGAAGAAAGTGTGGTATATACACACTATGAAATATTATTCAGCCTTAAAAAGGAGAAATACTGCCTATGCAACAACATGGATGAAACTTGAGGAC
>NW_007765252.1:5998-6216 GCF_000696425.1 Galeopterus variegatus
TAAGAAAATAAATATTTTAAGCTCTATTACTTAGAGATAATCTTAAATTCTTTAATACTCCGTATCTAGGTTTTTCTGTTAGTTTCCTCTTCTAGAAGTTTTCTCTGTTCATGGTTTCCAACAGGCCCATTTTGTGAAAGGTGAACATTAGAAATACAGTCTCCACGTCCTTTGAGTATTATAGGAAACTAGATTTTCTGCTACATTAAAATAGTGGA
>NW_007765253.1:0-314 GCF_000696425.1 Galeopterus variegatus
TCTACTGATTAGGATATCATCACTGAAGATTATAATTGATCCATTTCTATGTATCTCAGTCTTAGACAAAATGCGAAAGTCGAAAAGGCAGTATGTTGTAGGGGTTGGGAGCTTAAAATTTTCAACCAAGGAGACTTGGGTGTGAGTCTCAACTTGACTGCTTAATAGCATTTGAATAGAAGAATTATTTAAACTCTTAAGCCTCAGGCTCCTCACTTGTAAGTGGGTTAATTACCAGCATCCCTTATACTGTTGTACAGCATAGCATATACAAAGCACTTACCAAAATGCCTGGCATATAGTGTACCCTCATA
>NW_007765253.1:5758-6216 GCF_000696425.1 Galeopterus variegatus
AGAAGAACAGATATATAAATGTGTATGTTCTCATTTGAAAAATTATGCAGTAGTTAAAATTATTTTATAGTGACATGCAATAATGTGGTTGAATTTAAACAGCTATTAAACAAGAAAAGAAATCCTAAAATAATTAGGTTCAACCATTTCTACAATGTTAAAAATAGCACAAATACCCACATATACAAACACCACACAAATGCAACAAGAATATATGAAAAGGAAAGCAAGCAATTATACATACGGGATTTGGGGTAACAGGATGGAGAAGAATTTATAGATAAGCATTTTTGTTCAGTTCCGAGCCATGTGGCAGATTCATGGGTTTTTATCAAATCATGCAGATAGATTGATGATAATGATGATAGATAGGTAGATAGATTAAAAAAATAGGAAGTCTACTGATTAGGATATCATCACTGAAGATTATAATTGATCCATTTCTATGTATCTCAGTC
>NW_007765254.1:0-343 GCF_000696425.1 Galeopterus variegatus
AATCTTTTCAGAAATTTTTAGTGTTTTTCAGGATAAGAGTTCTTACATATTTTTAACACAACATATTTCTAAATATTTTGTATTTTTGATATAAGATACTGGCTTATCATAGATGTTTCTTTTTAGACTGAGGATGTTCCTTTCTCTTTGTTGGTGGTGTTTATCATGAATTAGTTTTGGATTTTGTTGAGTAATTTTGCTATATCTGTTGACATAACCATATTTTTTCCCTATTCTGTTACTATGGAATTATATGATTGATTTTCAAATAAATGAAGCTAACATTCTTGAATAAAACTCACCTCGTCATTATGTATTATTCTATTTGTATATTACTTTATTA
>NW_007765254.1:5921-6216 GCF_000696425.1 Galeopterus variegatus
GCTGGGACTGTGTAACAAAGTATCATAAACCAGATGGATTTAAAACCACAGAAATTTATTGTCGTACAGTTCTGGAGGCTAAAAGTCCAAGACTGAATTAGGTGTCAGCAGGGCCATTGTTCCCTCTGCAACCTGTAGGGAAGAATTCTCCCTTGCCTTTTCATAGCTTCTGGTGTTTGCTGGCATCCTTGACTTCCCCGGCTTGTTGATGTGTCACTCCAGTCTCTGCCTTGTCTTCACACAGCCTTCTCCCCTGTGTGTCTGCTTTTCTGCATCTCTGTATCCCAGTGTCCGC
>NW_007765255.1:0-320 GCF_000696425.1 Galeopterus variegatus
GCTTTAGCATATCTACTGAGACTGAAGACTTTATATCACCCAAAACCACATTCCAGGTGAGTATATACTTATATATAAACATTTCATCCTGGGCTTGAGGAGGACTTTCAAAACCATTAAACTGAAAAATAAAATCCTTCTCTAATATTTTGAGTAGTTGATCTCATTTTCAAGCATAGTCACCAGCTGTATCTACTCCAGTCCCCCAAGACCCCATAATGGATCCCATAGTTCAAGGCTTCCTAGATTCCCTGAAGAGCTGAGCCAGCTCCCAAGGAAGCCTCAAAGATAATAGAGGAAAAGCAGAAAGCATCAATGAC
>NW_007765255.1:5983-6216 GCF_000696425.1 Galeopterus variegatus
ATAGTCATAGCTAATTAATTGTCCAGGCTTGGAACAAATGTCAATGCACAGAATATCTTAAATAGAAGGTTGCTGTGATGCCTACCAATCTTCACCCTCCACTCAACTGTGGTGTGCCTATTAAACTAAGGTCATCAATGAGAAGTAGATGGTCTGGAGGTCCTCATTACCTGCTTTAGCATATCTACTGAGACTGAAGACTTTATATCACCCAAAACCACATTCCAGGTGAG
>NW_007765256.1:0-804 GCF_000696425.1 Galeopterus variegatus
TGTAGTACAATTTGAAGTCAATTAGCATTATGCATCCAGCTTTAATTTTTTTGCTCAGGATTGTTTTGGATATTCAGAGTCTTTTGTTGTTCCATATGAATGTTAGGATTGTTTTTTCTATTCCTCTGAAGAGTGTCATTGGTATTTTGATGGTGATTTCATTGAATCTCTAGATCACTTTGGGTAGTATGGGCACTTTTCACAATGTTAATTTTTCCAATCCAAGAGCATGGAATGTCTTTCCAGTTTTTGTGTCCTCTTCAATTTCTTTCAGAAGTGATTTTTAGTTCCCAATTAGAGGTCTTTCTCCTCCCTGTTTAAATTGATACCTAAGTATTTTACTTTTTTAGTGAATATTGTAAATGTGCTTGCTTTCTTGATTTATTTTTCGGCTAGTTCATTATCGAAGTATAAAAATGCTACCAATTTTTGCATCGTGATTTTGTATCCCACAACATGACTGAAATAGTTTATCAGCTCTAGCAGTTTTTTGGTAGAGTCTTTTACAGTTTTCTGTGTATAAGATCATGTCATCTGGGCCAACCCCGTGACACACTCACGAGAGTGTGGCGCTGGGAGTGCAGCGGCACTCCAGGTGCAGGTTTGGATCCTATATAGGGATGGCTGGTGTGCTCACTGGCTGAGCACGGTGCAGGCGACACCAAGCCAAGGGTTTCGATCCCCTTACCGGTCACAAAAAAAGGAAAAAAAAAAAAAAGATCATGTCATCTGAAAAGAGGGATAGTTTGAATTCATCTTTTCCAATCTGGATGCCCTTTATTTCCTTCTCTTTCCTGACTGCTC
>NW_007765256.1:5837-6216 GCF_000696425.1 Galeopterus variegatus
GAATCTTTTAATACATTCCAAAATCTTATTTTAACCATTACTGCTCTGTAGCAATAACTGATATCCCAACCTGAGAACTAAGAATGAGATAATTAAATGCCAAGGGTTGTATCAATCTTGAACCGAAGACACTTAAGCGTCTTTCCTACGGCCTCAGGTGTAGTACATCAGAGAAGTGTGAGCAGTCCAAGAAAGTGCCCTGAAATCAACAGTACCACCTGCCATAATTTGAAACCTTCAGTCTAAAATCTGTTCTAATTTTTTAATAAAAGTTCTATTGCACATATAATATTGTTAAAATATCTGCAAACTGGTAAAATTCTCCGTATAAAGGGTTTTGAACTTATTCAGTTGAATGCCTCCTCACTACAAGCACAAT
>NW_007765257.1:0-255 GCF_000696425.1 Galeopterus variegatus
GTCTAAGTCACGGAAGCAGACTAATGCACTAACCTACATCGTATCTCGATGCTGTTTCACTTGCTTTTTGATTTCCCACATAGATGAGCAGCAATCCATCTGACATTTGTCCAGTGGTATCTCCTCTTCGGAGAACCGTCCATTCGTCTCCCTTGTCTCTTTTGTCATTGGGATAGTCATATTTTGCTTACTGATTGGTGAGTGCTCCTTGTACATTAAAGATACCAAATATTTGTCATAATTTGAAAATACTTT
>NW_007765257.1:5759-6216 GCF_000696425.1 Galeopterus variegatus
CACCCTTGCTAAACTCACTTATCTAGTTCAAGTCACACTTTTGCAGATTCCATTGGATTTTGTCCACGGAGAGTCGTGTCTGCAGATAAAGAGTTTTGCTTCTTCCTTTCCAGTCTGGATGCCTGATTTAATGATTGACTTCTCTCCTTGTAGCTTGGGTATGCTGAATATTTGCATGCTGGGTGATTTTCCATTGGATAACAGACATAGTGTATTTTACCTTGGGTGGGTGCTGTATATTTTTGTGTTTCTAAACATATTCATGAGTTCTGTTCTTTAATTTGCCATCAAATTACCTGGAAACAGTTTGATTCTTTACATCCTTGCTTTTAAGATCTGCTAGGTGGGAGCACAGCAGCTCATGGTGTAGGGTTAATTTTTCCACAGTAGTGAGGCAAGATTCTTCTGAGTGTCCTACCAGACCCCTCCTGAATTAGGAGATTGTTTTCATTCCTGG
>NW_007765258.1:0-519 GCF_000696425.1 Galeopterus variegatus
TGTAAATTCGTTGATTTGTGGGAGAGAGTGACGCTGGGGACCGCCTATTCTGCCATCTCGACTGGAACTCCCCATGTTGGACTTCTGACCTATAGAACTGTAAGATAATAAATCTGTGTTGTCTTAAGCCACTAAATTTGTGGCAATTTGTTACAGCATCTACAGAAAACTAATACTCAAGTAGTGTTTTTTAGCAAGGGTATAGAGAGTTACACTTTCTGAGGCTTTGCAGTATCTGAGAATGTCTGCCTATTGCTGCGGCCCATGAATAATAATTAATTCTGACTTTAGAACTATTGGGTCATACTTATTTAAACTAAAAATCTGCAGAAGCTGTTCAATTGTGCAGAAGAGCTAACGTAGCAGGCCTGAGATGGAATCCTCAGAAAGGCATGGTCAGCCCTGGGCTGGTGTCTGGGAGCTTGGATTTCGGGAAGGTTCCCACTATTCCCAGAACTGATGAGGGTGGCTTGTTGTGCCCACACTGTGCAGACAATGTGGTTTATGCTGAACACCTGC
>NW_007765258.1:5766-6216 GCF_000696425.1 Galeopterus variegatus
CCCTGTGCCAGTCCCCTGCGTTGGTCCCCTGCATTGACTCACCACCCTCTGAATGGGGGCTCCATTTTTTCAGCTGTTCTGGCTCCTCGCTCCTGCGTGGGTCCATGTGAACCCTATTAGCAGTCTTGCTGTCCTGGGGTCGCCAAGGCCCTCTTCTCTCCTGCCGCCTCCAACTAACTCCATCTGAAGGGCACAGCTGTGGCTCCTGCCGGCTCCTGCTCCATGCACTCAGCAGCTGGAGCATTAAAGCAGCTGCAGCCCGAAATGCTCGGAGCAGCTTTTTCTTTCTCTCATCGTAGTTTCTCCTGCCTTCATGAACTCCATAGGTCTCTCCTCCTCTTCCCCTGAGCTCCAGCGGCCCCAGCCTGGCGGATGTTACATTTTTATCATGTAAATTCGTTGATTTGTGGGAGAGAGTGACGCTGGGGACCGCCTATTCTGCCATCTCGA
>NW_007765259.1:0-314 GCF_000696425.1 Galeopterus variegatus
CCAGGCATCCAGAGCTTTGCAGAGCTGGAGTAACCAAATTATCTGCTCCAAGGTAAGGTTAATTTGTGCAAAGGCAGGGAGGCCCACATAGGTAGCAGGAAGTATGATGGGGACCCTGTGAAAACCTAGTCCCCTTCCTCTCCACCCCTTGAATCTCCCAAGGACCTCTGCTGGACAGCAGCAGTCACTCTCACTGTAGACATAATTGGGGTCCAGGATGAGAGTCTATAAGGCAGTTTTGATGTGTCTTGCTTGGAGATGAAAGCAGTTAAATAACGGCTAGAAGTATGTGTAGAGCCTGGCAACTTGAAAGA
>NW_007765259.1:5626-6216 GCF_000696425.1 Galeopterus variegatus
CTGTCACCTCACTTAGGAATGCATTTGACTGAAGGTAACAAAAAGCCAACTGTGGTAACTTAAATAATTAGGGATTTATATGGTTCAGATGCAAGGTGTCTGGAGGTAGGTGGTCTGGGGCTAAGTTGCTCACAGATGTTGCCAGGGATACAGGCTCTCTCTTTCCTCTCTGTGCCACCTGCCTTAGTATGTTGCCATATGCCTGTTTGGCACAAGGTCTCATGATGGGAGCTGGACCTCCAAGGCATCTTGACTGTGGCCTTTGCAGAAATAAGAGGAATGATCAAGAATGGAAGGGTCTGTCATCTGAGAATGACCCCCCCCTCCTTTTTTTAGCAAGAAGGCAGAAGCTTTCCCAGAAGCCCTACCCAGCTGCCTAACTTCTGTTTACATCTCACTGACCAGAGTTGGATTACAGGCCACCTCTAGCTGGAAGGCAGCTAGAGAAAGGAGGGCCATTTTAATTTATTAACTATACAGCTGTTTTCATCCAGATCACCTTATTTTTTTTTAAACTAAAAGTAGAATTTAGCAAATTCTCTAAGACATTAATTGGTCTATTCTTAGGCATATTTGTGACCTAACCATAT
>NW_007765260.1:0-680 GCF_000696425.1 Galeopterus variegatus
TATCTGCGCTGCTGCAGTAGCCTTGTCATTGTTCTTGCCTGCACCCACTAAGTCCTCTTCCTAGGGTGAATCTCAACCCTGGTGTGTTTTACTGAGACCCACCCTAAACCAATTAAGTCAGGATCTCTGGGGGTGGGACCCAGGCTCCTGTATTGTTTGAGGCTTCCTTGGAAGGCCGTGGCTGAGAACCACCACTCAATGCTAATCCATCCTACCCTGCAGCCTGACTGACTTAATGCAAATGTGGTCTTGCAGTTCCCTGACAATAGTCCCCCATCATCTATCTGTGGTTTCACTTTCTGACAGTTGGTAAGTGTCAGTGGGTCAGTTAGGTCACTTAGGGGTTGGTTCAGTACCTGCCCTCAACCAAGTTTGGAAAATATTAAACGGGAAATTCCAAAAAAGCCCAATTCATAAAAGTTAAATCTCACACCATTCTGAGTAGTGTGATGACATCTCACGTCACCCCCTTTGTCCCACTGGGGACGTGACGCAGCCCTTCGTCCAGGGCAGCCAACTGCTATCCTGGTGTCGCAGCAATTGCATTCACGTAACCCTTGCTTTACTCCCTCGTGGCTGTGAAGCACAAGAGGAGTGATGCTGGCAATTCACATACACCGAGGCTATGCCTAAGAGAAGCTGTAAAGGGCTTCCTTTAAGTGAAAAGATAAAAGTCCTCA
>NW_007765260.1:5963-6216 GCF_000696425.1 Galeopterus variegatus
GGTGACTAGATGACCCAGTTCAGAGAGACTGCAAATGCTCGTGCAGTGCACAGACTGCTCAACCGTACCCAACCACGGGGATAAGTGGCAGCTTAGTTCCACCCCACTCTGCTCATTAAGCAAGCTTCACCTGGGTAAAAACTGTGAGTTTTTCTCATTTATCTGTCTGAATAAGGGCCTTTTTAAAAACTTTGCACCAACGCTGGTGGTTACTCTAACCCAGATTGTGGGGGAATGTGAGATACACATCCAC
>NW_007765261.1:0-231 GCF_000696425.1 Galeopterus variegatus
TCTGTGTTTCCTATGAAGAATAGTAGATCTAGAAGCTTGATTGGGTGCAATTTGATTTTTATAAATTCATCATTAAAGTTAATACTAAAACTGGGTCTATAATGCTAGGTTGATAGTTGTTTTTCTCAACACACTGAAGATATCATCCTGCTTTCTTCTGATATCCACTGTTGCTGTTGAGAAGTCAGCCATCAGTCTATTTCTTTTTCCTTTTTATATGACGTATGTTTT
>NW_007765261.1:5896-6216 GCF_000696425.1 Galeopterus variegatus
GATGGGCCATAATAATCGTATACAGTGTATATTGACAAAATAAAAATTTAACAAAAAAAAAAAATGAGGATCTTAAGAGGGTCTGCACATTGTTTTTTTAATTTATAACCCTTAAGTTTCTGTTTTGTCTGTACTGTTCCTCCTCCCCTTTTGTTTAAGTCATTGATTTACTGAATAAATGAAGTCATTTGTTCTTAAAATGTCCTACATTGTATAAGGATTTGGCTGACTGATGCTACTTTGTGTTAACTTGTTTATCTCTGTGTTTCCTATGAAGAATAGTAGATCTAGAAGCTTGATTGGGTGCAATTTGATTTTTA
>NW_007765262.1:0-337 GCF_000696425.1 Galeopterus variegatus
AAATTAGTGGTATAGGTACAAACTTATTTTATCTCTTAGCTTCATCTGCTGAAAAAACCTAGAAGTAACAGCATGCTGATAAGCAATGAGCACTCCTAGCATTTAGATCTTGGTTTCTAAATACTATTTCCCTTTAAAGGGAACCAGGGGGCTTCTTGGAGAATGAAGGATTACAGATCTGGGATAGAGAAGCCTAAAATATCCTCTTACTCCAGAAGGTAAGAAAGTGCTTTCAAAAATTAAGAAGGCATGTAAAACAAAACAAAACCTTAAGAGCAGCTTGAAGAAGCTCCCCAGTGCCCAATGTCTCAGAATTTGAGCATTAAAAAAAAAAAAA
>NW_007765262.1:5883-6216 GCF_000696425.1 Galeopterus variegatus
AAGGACAAATGCAAGTAAGTTTTGAACACAGTACTTTGATTGCATGCCTTAAGTCTAGGGAAAAACAAAACTGCAAACAAATCTTGGACTCTTCTTAAGAGGTTTGCTTTTGTAGTGGGATGCATGTAAGCAATTCTGAAACTGTTTTATGTATATTTTAAAACTGAGCAAATGAGTAAAAACGTCGATGTTTTGGGGATCTGGGGTTCTCAATGTGGAAGAAAGATAAACAAACAATAACAGGAGGCAAAAACAATACTGTGGGGAGATAAAAATTAGTGGTATAGGTACAAACTTATTTTATCTCTTAGCTTCATCTGCTGAAAAAACCTA
>NW_007765263.1:0-568 GCF_000696425.1 Galeopterus variegatus
AGTCACTGGTAATTAATCACTTGTTAGACTAACAAGGAATTCAAATATCCTTTGTAGACTTTTTTACTAAAGGTTTCTTTGATTAAATTAATAAAATATTTGAACATTATTTCTCAAAAATGTAAATTTTAATGAAAATTATTCTCCTTTATACTTAGGCATCAAGAGTTTCATTTAAAGCATATGGCACTACAGGTGCAAAGCAAATTACATTTTTTTCTCATTATAAAAATAATCATCGACAGCATAGAGACCCTTTCAAGAGCCAGTAAGATTTGGAAACTATATTCAGGCATTTTGTTTTATACTTTAAGACTAACTGCATGACCTTGAGGAATCAAGCCCTAGAGAACTTTGACTGGAATTTGCAATGAGGTACAAGCCACACAATTTGGAAAAAAAAGTGCCTTCCTCCTAATTTAGAATGCAATTAATTTAAATCATGTAATTATATACGAAGGTTGAACATATTATTTGGTCTTTGAAAAATAACAGTACCAATCAACGTAAAATTTGATTCATTATGTATTTATTAAAAACAGAAAACTTCCAAAATTCACAAAGAGAA
>NW_007765263.1:5758-6216 GCF_000696425.1 Galeopterus variegatus
AATAAGTATACATTTATTTGAATTATATTGAGTTAGAATGCAGTTAATAGTTGATTAACCTCCTGACTGTCTCTTTCACATCTTTCTTTCTAAGACTAAAGGTAAGGAAATTCAGCATGGAGATCATGACATTGAATAACATAGTGTCCACTTTGATCAGGAGCCATGAGCTTTCATAATAGTTGGACACACAGTAGAGAAGGAGAATGATCCCATGGAAAATGATGATGGCATGGAGGTAGGGGTCACAGGTAGTGAAGGTTTTCTAGAGTTCACCCATAAAAAGGCATCTTGATAATAGCAACAACTATGAATACATAGGAGGAGAGGGTAATCAGGAGGCTGTAAGCCTCACTGAACCTAAAGGTGACTAACCCCACCCTCTGGCTGATGTAGCAGCCAGCAGGATAAAGAGAGGATGGCAGATTACTCACAGCCAAGGTGACCTATGATGTTAA
>NW_007765264.1:0-217 GCF_000696425.1 Galeopterus variegatus
CAAAAAAAAAAAATCTTTTACCTGTTTTGAGGTCTTCCAACAAGATGTCTAATGAATTCACCTGAGAGAGACTGGGAGACTTCATTTCCAAGCACTGCAACTCATGAGATCTGTTAAGCCGAGGCATGTCATTTCTTGCCTCTCAGTGGTGAATTGTGAACCGAAATAGAACTTGCTTTTTTTTTTTCTAATTTTCATTTTCTTTTCTATAATGTAT
>NW_007765264.1:5763-6216 GCF_000696425.1 Galeopterus variegatus
AGGAAATTCCAAGAATCTAAAGACTACCTCCTAGGAACCAGGGACATAGGCTGGTCAAATTCTTTGTTATACGGGACCCATTTGGCATGAGCAGGGGAAATTTATAATGTGCCTCCCATGATGCTTTGAGCTTCATGACATCAATAAGATTTCAAAAGTCTTTAAAACATATCAGTGTCTGTATCATTTATGTGACTCCAAGACTGCAAGAGGACATAACCTTTAAACAGAGGTCTTGGTATGAGAATAAGCAAAATCTATTGCATCTCGTTCTTATGTACTCATTACTCAATCATATTTAAATCTGAATGAAAAGGAGACTATTAATAGCAGCCTAATGAGTTTCTGGCAGTGTGTTCACCATAAAAAAAAAATTGGGGTCTTCTTCCTTTGGCTGTACTGACACCTATTTCAAATAGTAGATGGCTGCTAGGTAACCAGAACTTCTCCTCA
>NW_007765265.1:0-303 GCF_000696425.1 Galeopterus variegatus
GCCCCTCATGTTTAAAGTGTCTTAACAAATAATTAAGCACATCTAAAGGGAACATCTTTTTAAATTTGTAAGCAGGAGAAAGTGATTGTTCCCAGAGTAGTTATAATTTGGCAAAATCAGAAGGATTCTTTGGAAAATCATTTTTTATTTTTTGGAAGAGGTGTTGAGTAATGGGCTCTTGCTTTATAGTTAGCTGGATGCTTAGGAGGAGAATCTACTACTCTAAGATGTACCCTTAAATTAAAAGGAACTCCAGGTAATTCTTAGATTTAGACTGCTGATGTTAAAGGGTGTGAAGGATGT
>NW_007765265.1:5537-6216 GCF_000696425.1 Galeopterus variegatus
CCCCCCCAAGTCTATTACCATGAGACCATACCCTTTTGTCCAATCACAATTTTACATGGCTGTTCATTCTTCATTGAAACGAAGCATAAAAACAGACAGTTTTCCATGGGTCTTTGGGTGTTCATTTCTGAGGGCTCCCATGTTATGCAAAACTTTGATTAAATACATTTGTTACTCTTTTCTCTTGTTAACCTGTCTTTTGTCATGAGAGTGTTGGCCATGGCCCTTATGATAGGTGAGGAAAGGTATCAATCACACCTTTCTGCCCTACACTAGGCATATCAAAAACAGAGGTTGATAAACTTTTTCTGTAAAGGGGTAAAGAGTAAATATTTTAGGCTTTGGGGCCATATGTTCTCTATATTAGTTTTCTACTGGTGCTGTAACACATTACCTCATACTTAGTGGCATAAAACAACAGAAATTTATTTTACAGTTCTGTAGACCAGAAATCCAACATGGATCTCAGTGGGCTAAAATCCAGGCTGCATTCCCTTCTGGAGGCTCTAGGGAGGATGCATTTCCTCTCTTGAGTTGTTGGCAGAATTCAGCTCCTTGCACACAGCCTCCCACATCCTAGAACCAGCATTAGGGCATCAAATCCTTCTCATTCTGCCATCTCTCTCATTAGCCACAGCTGGGAAAAGATCTTCCACTTTTAAGGACCCACGAGATTAGT
>NW_007765266.1:0-861 GCF_000696425.1 Galeopterus variegatus
CCAAGACCAGTTCTAGTGGGATGTTTTAGTGAGACATTTAGTCCAACTTTGCCTTAAGAAATGATCACTCCACAACTTCTTTAAAAGTGTTTGTTAATGATTTTGAGGTACTGGGGCAGGATGGGTAAGGAAGGCGCAGCATAAGGGATTTGGTAATCGAATAGACCAGAATACAATACTATTTAATGTGAGCCTCTGTTCATTCTTTTCATTTTCTTTTTCTTTTTCCTGATGTCTGGGCATCCCACAGAAGAGCTTCTGTTCTTTTAAGCATCAAAAAAATCGTTTTAAATTTCTTTTTTGATTGTTTGAATATTACCAAACTGAATACTTATAATAAAGTTAAGCAGTAACCTTTAGAAATTATAATTCAGTTCAGTAGTTTAAGAACACTTGAATGCTATATATCAGGCATTGCACTTATAACAATTCTTTAAAAACATAATATTTAAAGACCTGACAACCTAGTGATTACACACACAAACCAAACTGCGTAATTTTAATCCTTTTTTCAGTTTGATAGTAGTCTTTCATCTCCCCTTGGGCCAACACATTTTCTTTTATATTTCACTAAGGTGATTTTTTTTCAGGTAGCATGTTAGATAGCATAGTACTCATATAATATAATATATTCTATTTTTTTTTTTTTACCATCTTTTATATTTAACTCACCAAAAAAAAAAAGATTGTAGGAAGTCTTAGTTTGCCTGACTTGGTTATATTTTCTATCTTACATCTGGATTGCCATTGATAGGAATGCCTTGGTAATATTGCTAGAGATTTCAGATGCTCTTCAAATTTTACCATGTCTAAATCCATCACTTGGAAAATATTCAGGATAGTATATGTTACCCATTTTTT
>NW_007765266.1:5730-6215 GCF_000696425.1 Galeopterus variegatus
AAGATCCATAGTTTGTGTGAAAGCATGTATTAAATGACACTGTAATGAAAGAGAGAGAGAGAGGATGCACATTAACTCAAGGGACAACAATAGAAAGAACAAAGGGGGTGAAGCCTGGCCGGTTAGCTCAGTTGGTTAGAGTACAGTGTTACAGCACCAAGGTCAAGGGTTGTATGTCTGTATCCTCCACCAGCCAACAACAACAACAACAACAAAAGGAAGAATAGCAGGGATGGAGAAAGCAGCAGGTCTAGAAAATGCTGGGGTGGCCAGATGAAGGGAGTGGGATTACCAAATGATCAACAGGCAGGGCTAGAATGAGGTCACTGCCCTACTGAATTAGAAGCAGAGGAATCAAACCGAACACCAGAACGGGTTTTCATGTGTGCCTCCACAGTTGGAAGGAATGCCTCCCTCCATCACTCCAAGACCAGTTCTAGTGGGATGTTTTAGTGAGACATTTAGTCCAACTTTGCCTTAAGAAA
>NW_007765267.1:0-405 GCF_000696425.1 Galeopterus variegatus
GGTAAATACTAAAACAGGCACTGGGGCACAGAGGACACACGAGATGATGCACGTAAGGTGCCGTTGTGGTACTGGTAGGTGTTGGGGTTGTGATGTCGTGTATCACCTATGTGCCATTTAGCATCAGTAGGCCCTCCCCTCCTCGAAGATTTGTGAGGTAACTAACAAATAATCATTATCCCAGTTAACAGGCAGAGCAAGAAATATAAGCACTTTCCCAGTAAAAATGATCTCTATCATGTAAAGAGCTCGGAGACTACAAAGAATTATCCTTGATGGTTTCTTTTCATTATTAATATTTAACTTAAAAAGAAAAACAACAAAATTATCTCTACCAACTTCCAATATTATCACACGATGTTGAAAGAAAATTAGGTTAAGACATGACAATGCTTAAAAAAAAAA
>NW_007765267.1:5943-6215 GCF_000696425.1 Galeopterus variegatus
GCCCTCCCCACCTCTCCACTAACTTCTTAAAGAACAGGAAGCATGAGGAAAAGAGCATGTCCTTGGGATTAAATACTGCCTGCACGAGCCCTGTAAGGTTATATAAAGCCCTATCCTCATTCTGATCACCTATAAAATGAGTGCGGTGGCACCTGTCCAGCGAGCACTGCACTGCAATGGTCTGTGCTGGCATCTTCTGAGCATTTACTGGGGTAAATACTAAAACAGGCACTGGGGCACAGAGGACACACGAGATGATGCACGTAAGGTGC
>NW_007765268.1:0-223 GCF_000696425.1 Galeopterus variegatus
GAAATACCACATGTCCTCACTCATACATGGAAGCTAAAAAAGTTGATCTCACAGAAGTAGAGAGTAGAATAGTGGTTATGAGAGATTAGTAAGGAGAAAAGGGAGGAGGGAATGGAGAGAGGTTTATCAACTGATATGAAATTGTAGAGAAACAGGAAGAATAAGCTCTGGTGTTCTACAGAAATATAGGGAGACTACAGGCAACAACAAATTACTGTAGAAC
>NW_007765268.1:5932-6215 GCF_000696425.1 Galeopterus variegatus
CATCACTGGAAAAGTCATCGATTGCCTCAATTATGAAATGTATGGCCAAGTCTCAGGCCTCATCTTAGCCACCCAGCTTTTGACACAGTGGCCCAATCTCTCCTGCTTAATACACTTTCTTCCCTGTGCTACCTCAACACCCTACTCACCGGTTTTTAAGTCTTCTTTTCTCATTCATTTTCTTCTCCATTACCTTGTGAAGTTGGAACACCTAAGGCCTCGGTCCTTGGTCTCTTCTCTTCTCTATTGACACTCACTCTCTGGGTGATCTTATCCAGTCCAA
>NW_007765269.1:0-236 GCF_000696425.1 Galeopterus variegatus
AATCCTGTATGTCCTTTGCAAATTTCCATTAGAAATTAAGAATAAAATTATCTTGGTACCAAGAGGTAGCTAAGCATTTATTTTTATACAATATTGTTGAAAAGTTTTTGAGGATACCAGACGTAAGATCATTTTTCACCTGCTGAATAAGCTGAACAGATTTTTCTTAATAAATCAGGATGGTTAAATCTCTCATGAGGTTTGAATAATTCAACTCTTAGCTTACTGTTCTTTAA
>NW_007765269.1:5526-6215 GCF_000696425.1 Galeopterus variegatus
CAAGAAGGGTTAAGCTTTACTAGTAAGGCTAATTTAGACCTGAATCGAGGCTACTGTAGATGTGCCCTGCAAAACCTTCATAACAAGGCTCCACAAGATCAACCTGATTTGCAAGTAACTTAATTGCCAACTAAAACAAACTCCAAAACTGTGAAAGAAAGAAAACAAAATCCAAACAACCAAAAATCTTTAGAGGAAGAAATAAATACAACATATAACAATGCAGTAGTCAAAATATCACACATTCAAAAACAATTAGGCTTATGTACACACAGAAAATGTGACCTATTACCATAGTATGTAGTCAATAAAAACAACTAGAAATAATAGATGGTAGAATTAGCAGACTCTGATGTTAAGGAATATGTCTTAAATGTGCTCTGTGTGTTCAAGAAAATTATAACTAGAGTGAAGAGAGAAAAAAACACATGAATAAAGAATAAAAGGGAAATTCTAGAAATGAAAAATACAGTATCTAAAATAAAAAATTCAGTGGATAGGATTACAATTAGATTAGTCACTGTGGTGACAGTTCACTGGTATGTACACACGGGTGATACATTTGTGAAAATTCATTAAAATATAAACCTAAAACAAGTATATTATGCAAATTATATCTCAAAAATTAAATTGAAAAATAGTGTAAAAAATAGTCTGGAGTAAGGAACTGAATTGAGAGAGAGAACAAC
>NW_007765270.1:0-337 GCF_000696425.1 Galeopterus variegatus
AAAAAAAAAAAGAAAAGGTAAACTATATGACTTAATCACTATCCCCTCTGCTTCCTGGAAAGTGTTTTTCAGCTTTTGACTTCTCTCTCTGATCATTCTAACTCTGGGACTTAGAAGCTCTTATGTCAGCAAAGCAAGCCCCCAGCAGATTCCTTCTTTCCCTGTGTCTTCAGCCAGTGGTCCAAATGGCCTGTGGAATAATCTCTGAACTCCCTGGGTAGACGCTGCAGCAGGAACTACCCTCCTTTGGTCATACTCCAGCACAACTGCTCAGTTCAGGTCAACCACTCCCCATGTGTCCGTCTCTTTCTTCCCAGCCTGGCTTGTTCTCCAGCGC
>NW_007765270.1:5958-6215 GCF_000696425.1 Galeopterus variegatus
AGAAAGAAGGGGAAGAAATCATAAAAATAATAATTCAAATTTAGAATCTTTACCTTAAAAATGTTAATTTAGTTACAGAGTGGTGCTATAACACCACATCAAGGGTTCAGATCCCTCTTCTGGCCAGCTGCCAAAAAAAAAATGTTAATTTATCATTTTCTTGACTATTTTCAGGACAAGTCAAGGAAACCTGGGGCACATTTTATGTAAGTTACACAGACAGTACAGAAAACTGATATCAGAAGCCCTGGCTGTAT
>NW_007765271.1:0-223 GCF_000696425.1 Galeopterus variegatus
AGATGTATAGGTTGCAAATATTTTCTCCCATTGTAAATGGTACTGTGTTTTTAATTTTGGCCTTTGTATGTTTGTTGTCAGTATATAGTATTGTGCCTGACTTTTGTTTGTTAATCTTGTATTCTATCACCTTGCTGAACTACTTCTTAGTTTTAGGACTACGTTTTTAGATTCCTTGGTAATTTCTACTCATATAAGCAAGTTGTCTGTAAATATAGTTTTA
>NW_007765271.1:5668-6215 GCF_000696425.1 Galeopterus variegatus
TCTACTACTATTACTCTTATTTTTTCTGCTGCTGCTGTGTACACACACACACACACACACACACACACATTCACTCACACACTTATATACATATACCACATTGGTTTTTTATCTACAAATTTTGTCATTTCATTAGGAGTCCAATAGACCTTAATTTTTCTTCTAATTCTTTTATAACTACTGTGTGACCTTGAGTGATCATTTCACTATTTTATGATTTATTTTGTGATTTGAAAAATGAAAATGTTGGACTAGGATCATGGATTGGCAAACAAAGTCCTTTGGATGTGTTTTGGTAAACAATATTTTACTGGAACACAGCCATCATTCATTTATGTGTGATCTTCAGCTGCATCATCGGAAGTGGGTAGGTGCAATAGAAACCACATGTATGGCAGGTAAGCCTAAATACTTACTTTCTGTACCTTTAAGAAAAAGATTGTCAGTCTTGGACTAGATGATCAATAAGGTCATTTCCTTATACATGTATTTATCACTCAAGATTTTGTTGGAAAAAAAATTTAGTTTGCCTACTAAGTATGATGAT
>NW_007765272.1:0-289 GCF_000696425.1 Galeopterus variegatus
CCTCATTGCTGAAGTTGATGTTGGAGCCAAATTTAATATTCAACTTCTCCCTCCTCCACTCACCACTAAATCCCTCTCACCCTCAGCAATCACCTCACTTCCTAAAAGTAGAATTTCTGAGTCAAAAAATAAATGATGTGTAATTTCACTAACTATTGCCAAAGTCTCCTACGTAGTGCTTATACTATATTGAATTCCTAGCAGCAATAAATGAAAAAACCAGTTTTCCCATAGCTTTCCCAAAAGGGTTTATGGTCAATAATGGTATCTCTTTATATAGTTTTAATGT
>NW_007765272.1:4806-6215 GCF_000696425.1 Galeopterus variegatus
TGCCCATTAATATGGCCCAGCCAATTCTTCAGCATTATATAGAACAGCAGCATGCTGAAGTAGATGGACCTTGATGGTCATCCAGCTCCTCAGTTTACTAGTATGTGATCTTAGGGAAGTTACTAAGACTCTCCAAGCTATGGGAGTTTTTTTTCCATCTGTGAATAGAGATTATATTTCCTACATCAGAGCAGTATTGTGATGGATAAATGGCACTGTAACAAGGCAGTCAGCACATGGCATGACACATGATAAAAATCTTCAATGAATGTCTGTTGCTATTAAGATAATAATGATTAAATGGATAGAATAATGGAGGTGGCTATCAGAGTCAAACACTAAACACCCTCACACACAGAAACTCACAAAAAGAAAAGGAGGGGCAGCAGCACTCAGAGTCATCTGTTTTATGGCTTTTACTTTGTTGCCCCATGTTTGAGGATGCTTGCCCCTTTCAATTGATTTTAGAAATCAAGGAGGATAAACAAAGATCACATAACTATCACACAGTGCAGGCTGGAACTCTCAGGAAGGAGGGCCAGTAGCAGGACGATGCACATGCTCCATTCTCTCCACATCCCACAGATGTGCTAGCATCAGGCGCAGATGGACACATCACCAGCTGTGCTCCAGTAGAAGGCCCTTCCCAGCTGCTTTCCTTTTTTATAGAATTTTCAAGGAAGCTGCCTTCCAAGTTCGGAGAAACAATGCTGGAAACACCAGCTGATAACACCTGGACAGCTTGTGTGAAGTCAAAGAACAGCCTCTCCTGCCAAGGGAGGGGGACCACCCTTCCCAGCTCCCTCATTTCCAAGCAACCTTGTGAGAGCCATCCGGTTCATCCAGTGGATGGTCCTGCCTGTATTCCCATAGTCCTTCTTCAAGGTAATTAAACATGGATTTATCAAGTACCTAGTCTGGCCTGTATAGAGATGCAGCTCTTCATAATGATCACAAATTTGTAGAACTTTGGAATCCAGTTGTCACAGACTCAAACTTCAGTTTCACCACTAATTAGCTGTATGACCTTGGGCAAGCCAGAAAGCCTCTCTGTGTCTCTGTTTCCACATCTCTAAAAGGAAGATAAAAATTGCACCTACAATCATAGGATTGTTTTTAGGATTAAATGAGATCATGTATGCAGAGCATTTAACACAAGGCCTGGCCTATGACAGCAGAAATACATGGTGGATAATGTGCTAGGTCAGGTCTCTTCAACTAAAGTCGATACTTAGGGTACCACAACATATCTATGTGGGAAAAAATCTCTCATCATTTCCTTCCAAACAGTTGAAACTGAAGATGAAGGACCCACCTCAACTTTTCCCCTCCACCTAAAATCCTCGGTCAGAGTTCATAACTGCTGCTATGGAGACTGCCCATTACATAATTACTGAAATATCTCTCGT
>NW_007765273.1:0-4824 GCF_000696425.1 Galeopterus variegatus
CCCCCCCCGCGGCGCCCGGCGCGGCGCCCCCGCCCCTTCCGGCTTCCTCGCGCACGCGGGCTACCGGCTCGGGGGGCGGGGCCCAGCCTCCCGGCGGGCGCCTGCTCAGTCACTCCCTCTTAGGCCTTGGCGGACTCGCGAAATGGCTCCTGGCGTGGCCCTCTGAGCATGCCTAAACATGGCCGCCGTCTGCGCATGCCCAAGTATGGTCCCCCCAAGCCTCTTGACTGTAGAAATGGCCCGACCTCCGGCCTCGACCGAGTCGCAGACCGGGCCCAGTCACTTGGCTGGGGGTGACAGGATAACCGCCTGCAGATGTATGATCCCGCTTGGAGACGGGAGTGAACTGTGGTTTAGTGGCTTGAGAACAAAACAAATGGCAGTTAGGCCAAATACCACCTGAAGCCCTTGATTTACCTCAACTTCCTCTGAGGGGAAGAGCATATGGATTTAAATTTTTTGTAGGAGTCAAGCTAAGGAGAGATGAACGTGGCTGGCCTCAGAAAGTGGGGGGGTTGCTTGAATCAATGGAAGAGCCTGAGACCTCCACCATTTCTGTTCCTCTTCCTGGCAAAACTCAGAAGAAAGGGCTCTGCTGCTGTCTCCAGTTCCTCGTCTCTGTTCTCTGCAAAACCCCACTCCACTGCGAACTCTGGTCAAGGTGTCAGTGATTGCCACATCATCATGGTCACTTCTCAGTCCTCGTCCTACTTGAGCTGCGCCAGAATTGATATTCATTCCTCCTAGAAACTTTCTTCACTCGCATGCAGGACTCCGTGTTCTCTCACTTTCTAATTATGTCCAAGACCTCATCTTCCAGTCTCCATTACAAGCCTCTCCTTTGACATCTTAACATTGGAGTGCCTCAGGGCTCCGTCCTGGGACATCTTTTCTATCTCCATCTCAGTAAACTCATCCAGTTTTGTTGCTTTAAATGTCATTTACATGCTGGTGATCCTAAACTTTATATCTCCAGCCAGGACCTTCCTGAACACTAGATTCAGCTCCTGCCTTGATATTCTTCCCCCATGTGGTGGACAGATTTTAAGATGGATTCATGAACCCCCCACCTCCTGGTGTTCACAGCCTTGTATAATTCTTGTCTTCAGTGTGGACAGGACCTGTGACTTGCTTCTAGACAATGGAATATGACAATATGGATGTCAATCCAGTAATTACTTTATGTTATTTAAGGCCCCATCTTGCTAGCAGACTCACTATAGAGTGTCTCCCACTTGCTGGCTTTGAAGAAGCAACCTACCATAAATCCTACAACTTCAAGGGCATGATTTCTGCCAACAAGCCAAGGGAGCCTGGATTCCTCCCCAGCCAAGCCTCCAGATGAGAATGCAGTCCATCTGATACCTTAATTATACCCTACACAGGTAAGCCAACTAAGCTGTGCCTGAACTCCTGGTCCACAGAAACTCTGGGGTAACAAATGTGTGTTGTTTTAAGCCACTGCATTTATAGTATAGATGGTCCTTGACTTACAATGATTTGACTTACAATTTTTGACTTTATGTGTGAATTCAGTACGATCCTCTGCTGATGTAAGTCAGGGAGCAACTGTAATTTGTTATGTAGCTCAGAGAGCTTATATACCCCAGATATCCACATGGCTCAATCCCTCACCTTCAGGTATGATCAAGTCTCTTTTTCTCAGTGAGGCCTACTCTGCACACCCTGTTTAAAACTACAACCTTCTCCCAACCTGTACTAGCACTCTCTACCTTGCTACCTTGCACTATTTATTCTTTTTTCACACAGAACCTATATCTTCTAACAGAATATGTAACTTTGTTTCCTTTATTTTTTCACTTTCTGTCTTCCAACTCCCTAAACATGTGTCCGTGCCCACATGCTCACACACACGTACCTTGGTACCTTGTTTGCTGATATCTCCACAGCACCTAGATCGGTGACAAATGGCAGACTCTCATTAATATATATTAAATGAATGGCAGAAGGGATTTCACTGGAAAAGTTGGACGACCTGGATTGACCCAAGATTTGCCCTTGACATATTAGCAAATAACTGTTTTAGGTTTCTAAATAGTACAGGGACATGATGGAATTATTTTAAACAGCTTATCCACAACCAGTGGGAAAAAATACAAAGGAATGTATTTGATTGAATAAAAATATATTTTTATATAATGAACAATAAAATTTTTTGCCTTTCAAAAAAGGCCAGTATGAAATCTGGTTTCTGCTCAGAAATATAGAAAGGTGGGAGGAGCATCACTCCCACCCTTAGAACATGCAAGCAAGCAAGAAAGGCTAGAAAAACAGTCAGTTCGTGACTTCTCTTGAATTCATCAGAGAGCTGAGGTCACAGAAAAACAACCAGCCCCAAATATAAAGAGAGACAGGCATCTGCAAGAGTGATGGGGTGCAAGCCCTTGCCTGACTATCTGTCTAGAAGAGTTAAGAAACTGGTGGAAGCTAAGCGTGAGCTGAGAGAATGTAGGGCCTGAGAGGCAGCATGGGGATGGGGCACAGAGAGGGACGTTCACACCCTCTTGCAGGCTTTTGCTCCATGAGGGAAGCGGGAAACAACAAACATTGTTGCCCTTGGAGGACAGGAGAAAACCCATTGCAGCTACAGGAAGGGAAGAGAAAAAAGACCCTCAACCACTTGGGGAAAGAGCATGAATACTAAAAATGCCACACGCCTGAGCTGCAGGGATATAGTGCCTGCCTGAGACTGGTTTTTAATCGGAAGAACAGAGTCTGCCTCTACCCCTTACCACCAAGTAACAAGCGCCAAGTAACAAGGAATGTGGAACATGGCTGGGACAGTTGCAAGAGCATGGAGACAGAACTTCCCTAAGGCACAATGAAGAGGAAAGACTCAAAGTTGAGAGTGGAAATTGAGAAAATTCTATGGGCAAACAGCCACCCTTCCACCATAAAGACAAGTTGTCACTAGAGAAATTTGAAGCCTCTGGTGCATGAAGGATAACCATAATGTATTAGTCCATTTCTATTGCTTATAACAAGATACCTGGAACTGGGTAATTTGTAAGAAAACGAAATTTATTGCTTATAGTTTCAGAGGCTGGGAAGTCCAAAGTCCAAAAAACACATGAGGTGAGGTGACTCTATAGCAATGCAGGGTGTCACGTGGCAAGAATGGATATTGCACAGAGAGAGAGATAGCTCAACATGTGCTCTCCTTTTAAAGCCCTCAGAACCACGCCCACAGCTGCCATTGAACCATCAATGGATTAATCCATTTACTAGGATGTGATCCTCACAGTCTAATCACCTCTTCAAGGCCCTACATTTCAATTACCATAATAGGATTTCCTATCCTCTTAACACTGTCACAGTGGGGGCCAAGTTTCTAATACCTGGCACTTTGGGGGACACAATTTAAGCTTCAATGAGTTTGGCGGGGACATTCAATCCACAGCACATAACAACAACAAGCCTCAAATCCAGCCCCACTCCTGACTAGATTAACTCAAACCCCCACACTAAAGGACTAGTAGAAAGGTATGCCCATTTCTATGCATAAGAACTATCTCAGTTTCTAGTCTCCTCACAAGATGTCCAGGTTTCCACAAAAACAAAATTATGGAATATGTAAAAGGCAAGAAAAAATAATTTACTGCCAAGACACAAAGCAATCAACATAACTAGGCTAGGATATGACACAGATGTTAGACTATCTGACAGGGACTTGTAATAGAACAGGTGAGTGACATGCAAGATCAGATGGATAATTTCAGCAAAGAGATGGAAATTATAAGAATCAAATGAAAATGGTAGAAATGGAAAACATAGTAACAGAATGAAGAATGCCTTCAATAAGCTCATTAACAGACTTAACACAGTGAACTGAAGAATCAGTAAACTTGAAAATAGTTCAATAAAAATTACCCAAACTGAAAGACAAAGAAACAGAGAGTGGGGCCGGCCCGGTGGCGCACTGGAGAGTGCGCCGCTTGGGAGCGCGGTGGCGCTCCCGCCGAGGGTTCGGATCCCATGTGGAGACCGGTTCCCGCTCACTGGTTGAGCGCGGTGTGGGCGCAACACCGAGGGTTGTGATCCCGTTACCGGTCAGTAAAAAAAAAAAAAAGGAAAAAAAAAAAAAAAAGAAACAGAGAGTGAAGAAGAAGGAGCATCCAAGTTCTATGGGACAAAACCACAGAACCTGGCTCATGCATTGCTGGAATTCCAGTAGAAAAAGAGGGGAGGAGGCAGAATATTTGGAGAAATAAAGACTGAGAATTTTCCAAATTCATGATAGGCACCAAACCACATGTCTAAGAAGCAGTGAATCCCAAACAAATCAGCGAAATAACTGGTCATATAATATGCACACTGCTAATGACAAGAGGCACAGAGAACCTCCTAAAAGCATCCAGAGGAAACACTTTGCATGAATAAAGGTAAGAGTGACAGCAGACGTCCCGTTAGAAATGATGTGAGCCACAGCAAAATGGAGTGACAGCTTTAAAGTGCTGAAAGGAAAAAAAAAAACCAGAATTCTATACCAAGTGAAATATCTTTCAAAGTGGTATGGTGATGGGAATCAGAACAGTGGTTGTGCGGGGGGTTGGAGGTGGGGGTAATGGAGAGTCCTGGAAGGGACCACGAGGGGGCTTTCTGGGGTAGTAGAAAGATTATATGTCTTGATTGGGATAAAGGGGTTATATCAGTGTGTAAATTTATCAAAACCCTCCAATTGTGCACTTGGAATCTGTACATCTTGGTGTATGCAAGTTTTATATCAATAATAAAAAGTTAATGACTGTATTAGTCCGTTTGTGTTGCTATAACAGAAATACCTGAGACTGGGTAATTTATAAA
>NW_007765273.1:5990-6215 GCF_000696425.1 Galeopterus variegatus
ATAGGATCTGAACCCGCGGCTGGAGCGCTGCTGCACTCCCAGCGCCACACTCTCCCGAGTGTGCCACGGGCTCGGTCCTCTTCTACCATCTTCTGATCTCCTGCCAATGCCTTGTATTGGTGGAAGCTAACAGAAGCCCAGAGGACAAAGGAATCCAGGTGGTGTGGTTTGTAGGAGCAAGCCTCCCAGAGCCCAGAGTAGGATGGTGAAAGGTGGTATACCAGT
>NW_007765274.1:0-1122 GCF_000696425.1 Galeopterus variegatus
AGACCTGCGTGGGAGGGTTTGTGACCCAGTATGGACAGTGGGTTTGGGGGTCTGTGAGACCCGAACCCTAGCTCTACATCTATCAACAAGTATTGAATCTTTGAAAGGATAGATGGGCTAAAAAAAATTGTAAAATGATGGTATAGTAGACAGAGTATGAATTTTGAGGAGTAACTTACTCTTACAAAGCTGAAGTGTTCCATCATCTATGAAATAAGAACAACAGTTTTATTACAGAATTTTTGAAAGAATTAAATGAATTGGTTAACTCGCCTATCCTCAAGATTCTACTTGGACTTCTCTCTGCTAGGACTAGTTCCCTGGCATGCCCCTTCCTCTCCCCAGTGGATATCTTTCCGCACTAACCAGCTCTCAGGTGTGCTACCATAGCCCTTGTTAAATCTTGATCTGTTAATACTATTAGTATCTCTTACCCATGCCTCTCTAATGTAATACCACTCATGCTGAAGAAGTCTTTTGGGAAGAGGTGTCTTTAAGCTGGAACTAGAAGGGCAGTTAGCAAAATTGCAAATGGTTTTAAGAAAAGCCTAGCAAATTTCAATCGGTATGTTATTTTCTTTACTTCTGGGGGTTCTTTACTTCTGGGAGCAAATGCAAAAAAGAATGATGTTCAAAGGATTTTTATTTTCTCGCTCTTTGGCACTTTTAAAGGACCACATTTAAATTGTCACTTAAGACCTTTTGATTAAGAAGGTCTCTAGACAGGATATACTAATCAAAAAGGACTGAGAGGAAGTGGAACCCATTGTTCCCTTGCTTCTGTCATTAAGTGTGAATGGCCATTTTAACCAATCTTCAGGATCTTGTACATTACTTATATGCAAATCTAGTATACTTGGAAAATTATTTGCTTGGCACAATGTTACTTAGATGCAAATTTAGTATACTTGGAAAATTATTTGCTTGGCACAAATTGCTTTTGAACAAACAATAGAAAGAAAGCTCATTTTGGCATCTTCTTAAGTGCACAGCCTACAGGCGCTAATTCAATTTAACACTAATTTAGCCCCTCCTCTGTGCCAGGCACTGCAGTACAGCAATCAGTGAACAAAAGGGACACAGTTTCTGCCCTCATGGGGCTGTCAGACGAGGGGGAAAGTG
>NW_007765274.1:1897-3177 GCF_000696425.1 Galeopterus variegatus
CCCCTTATGTCTCCAACTCCCAATCTGACCACAGGAATAGGTTGGGGAAGGGACCACAATTCAGGGAAGCAGTTCACCTACAGGGCTCTACATAGGATTCACCAGGAAATTAACATGAAAAATCTGCCTTTTTCATGAGTTTTTTTAAATCTATAATAAATATTTAATTTTTCATTGTACCATTTGAGAAAATAGGTTATATGGTCACCCTTTTCAATTTGCCTACAAATGCATTTCTTTCTCCCAAAGAACCACCAGAATTTTAATAGTGAGCTTATTCTACTCCTTGAGGGGGTGGGGGTGGGAAACTTACCTTGCTGCAGCTCTGCAAATAGCATAATTCCCTACATTTACTCATTCAAACTCTGTACAGGTCTTCCCGAAACCTTCAAGGCCCTTTCATCCCCATTTACCCTTGGTTAGATTTTTATTTTCTGCTTCCTCATAAGCTCTTTATTTCCAGCCCTATCATCTTTCCCCACAGTCTGAGATTCTTTGTTCTGTTATGCACTTGTGACAACCAGGGATGCTACATTTTCCTGGCTGACAGCCACCAAATTTGCAACACTCTTCAGCAAGGGCTCTTGCAATTTCTACTCTTGTCATTTTCTTCACATCTGTGGCTGATGTGGGAAGAACAAAGCTCACACAATTCGCTCCTGCTATTTGGCTTATGGCAATACCTTCCAAATTCCCCTTACTCTATCTACCTCCCAAAATGCTGCCAAGTTGCTTTCATAGTGTGGGCAGCATTACTGCACTAATTTGAGAGCAGATTTCCCATGCTTTCAAGGCTTTTTAACCCAGTCATTTTACCTTGAATCAGAACAGCTATTTAGAATGTTTCTCAAGCAGGAAATCTTGTGCATTTTGTACACTATGAGCTACATGTTTGGTGTGAGAGAAATTTAAGTTGGAGTCCACATTCTGCAGCTTCCTAGCTGTGAGACTATGGGCAAGATTTTTAAACACTCCAAGCTTTATTTTATTGGGTTTTCTTTCCACCCATACGAAAGGAAGAAGAATAATGCATACCTCATGTTATTGTGAGAATTAATTGAGATAGTACTCATGCCTGGCGCATAACATTGTTCCATAAGTGTTATCTAGTATTACCTAAAGACACCGATTAGTATACATTTCATTCAACAATTATGAACAAGACCCACGCTAGGTGCAATGTGAAAGAAAAAGGAAATACTATCTACTGAGTACACATTATATGCCCAGCACTTTCATACATAGATTCTTATGTAAGCAGATTAAGTGAATAGATCCTA
>NW_007765274.1:5087-6215 GCF_000696425.1 Galeopterus variegatus
TGTCTTTTCCACATTCCTTGGCTCATGGCCCCTTGCTCTGTCTTCAAAGCCAGCAATGACATGCCAAGTCCTTCTCCTGCTGCCATTTCTCTGGTTCTCTTTTCTGTCATCACATCTCCTTCTCTGACTCCCTCTTCTGCCTCCCTTTTCCATTTTTAAGGACCTTTGTAATTACATTGGGACAACCCAGATACTCTCTCCATATCAAGATCCATAACTCAAGCACATCTGCAAAGTCCCTTGTGCCATGAAAGGCAACATAGTCATAGTTTCTGAGAACGGGGATGTGGCTATCTTTGGGGGAACATTATTCTGCTTACCACACCTAATTCTATGCTTATAAAGAATTGAAAAATTCTTGATTTTAAAACTAACTTTAAATAAAGATTAATTGTAACATATTTAATCACCTCTATCCTGGTTACCTTTTTAAGATACAAAGTTATTTATTTTATTAAACTAAACAGAAATGGGGAAATTAAAGTACCAATACTTTTGAGAAAAGATTAAAACCAATGGGTTGTTCAAAACTTTGGACTCAACCAAGTGCCTATTGGACTAAACTTTTTAACTGAATGATCAGTTGTAAAGAAAAGAAATGTACAGAATACTAGGAAAAGTTCATTGTCTAAATTACTTGATAACACTCTTAGCTCTAGGAGACAGACTCAACCATCATTCACTTTGTATGTCTCTTAATAATATTAAATTTGAAAAGATTTGTAAATTACTTACTTTCTTAATTCACTTCATTTTCTTTCATCAGTGCTTATTTCTCCAATGTATACTTGGATCATTTTTTAATTCATGTAAATTTTCCCAAATATTTCCATCCAAATGGAAGTGGCAATGAAAATAGTATTAAGCCACTATTACTTTCAACAACTTTTGTAGAATATTTCAACAACTGTAAGAATATCACTATATCACCTTCACTGCTTTAATGAAATACAACTTTAACAAAGCTCTGTGACCAAAACCAAGACTAAAGACCAAGAAAGAAAATGTGGGGTGATTGGACAGATGATGTTTAACATATTTATTTATTTATTTATTTTATTTATTTATTTTTTTTTAAAGATGACCGGTAATGGGATCTTAACCCTTGACTTGGTGTTGTCAGCACCA
>NW_007765275.1:0-681 GCF_000696425.1 Galeopterus variegatus
GAGTATAGTGCATGTGAAAACATGACGGAAGGTACAAAAACACTGATATATTAAAAAAAAAAATGGTTTCTTAAGGTTGAACTCTAAATTCCCAAGACAAGAACTAATTTAGGTGAAATAATAAGACATTTAAATACTATTGCTAAATAAAATAAATGCCTTCAAATCTAATTTTTTCAAAAAGGAAATTGCATTATTGTTATTTATAAGTAAATATTTATTTAAAGAGCAGAAAATACAGAAAAGCATAAAGAAGAAAATAAAAGTAGCCACAGTAGTATTTACAAAGAATTGAATTTCATCAATTCACCACTTATAGGTCTTTGTGACTAGAGTAGACTGTTTGAGAATAAAAGAAATGTGATCAATTTTAAGAAATGGGATTGAAGTGAAAGGAATATGTTTAAAATGTTATTTATAGAATGTAGTGGGCACAGACTCAAAGTGAGAAAAGTTATCATGATGCTACCTTAACTGTTAAATTACAACCATAGATTGCCAGCTCCAACCTTTTTTAAGGATTTCAACCAGTAAAGTTATCAACTCTTTTATTAAATGGCAGACATTTAGTTTCTTTTTTTTTTTTTTTTGGCAGCATAATTTTTATTTTTATTTTTTTATTATTTTTTTATTTTTTATTTTTATTTTGTCAATATACAATGTAGTTAGTTATTGTGTCCC
>NW_007765275.1:6006-6215 GCF_000696425.1 Galeopterus variegatus
ATTCTGTTTTAAAGGCAGATGCACAGTCTAAGAAAAAGCCCTTTGCTGGACACTTAGATCCCATAAGATAGTTATAAACAAAGGGGGAAATAGATGTTAAATGGAGGAAAAAAGACCCAGACATTTATTGTTCATTCAGGAATTCATTAATCAACAGGTTTCTTGAAATAATCTTCTAGGGAGAAAAGAGAGAAAATTTACTTGAAAAA
>NW_007765276.1:0-718 GCF_000696425.1 Galeopterus variegatus
GTGACAGAAAACACAAAGCTCCTTTTGAAGCACTCTAGACTATTGCTCTGCCTGAAAGTTCTAGAATTTCTAGGCACAATGTGACTACAAATGATGACCCAGGCACGTGGCCAGATGGTGAGAGTACTTGAGTGCACACCAAAGTCCCTTCAAGCCCTGTCCTCTAGTGGATGTTGGGGTCTGTGTTGAGAGTCCTGAGTAGAGGAGAAGGTGAATTCCAGAATGGGCCATGTGTCCAACCCATGATCTGGCTTGCCTGAGCTCATGCAAATGGCAAATGCTGGTGTCCTGGCCCCAAGTCAGATAAATGCTCTTTACATTCCTCTATGATAGGTCAGTACATGGGAGCTTCTGATTTTCCGGAATTATTTCTACAATTCCTAAGGCATTTCTTCTGAGAATCATTCTGGGAAGCTGCTGGGATCCTTGGTCAGGCGGGAACGTTTCTGGGTCACAATCTCTGCTCCTCTTTCTGTCAGTATTTGTGATGAATTTGAAATGCACTAATAAACCTGATAATGACTCAGGAGTCCGGTCAGTGAAAGCTTGTGGATTTTCTAGTGATCTGAATGATGTCTCCAGAGAAAGGGAAGTTTTGTTTTGTTTTGTTCTTTTCCAGTGATAATTTAGGGCCTATCTCCTTTTCTCATTTGGGTGTTCTTTTTTTTTTTTTCCTTTTTGTCTTTTTTCGTGTCCAGCAACGGATCGCAACCCTCAG
>NW_007765276.1:5939-6215 GCF_000696425.1 Galeopterus variegatus
CATTTAAACTTAGTTCATTAGTCACTTCATTTTTCACAGAAACTCGTTTTTTGGGATTGATAGAACTCTGATTAGAAATATTATGCACCCATGTCTCGTCCGGCAGAATTTGAAAGTCATCTTCTCATAAGCAATGAACAAGTCCCAGGAAGGTGGTCAAAAGGGAATCATCTCTCTAGTTAGGTGCCATTGATTAGACCAGATTGGGGGAAGTAGTGACAGAAAACACAAAGCTCCTTTTGAAGCACTCTAGACTATTGCTCTGCCTGAAAGTTC
>NW_007765277.1:0-202 GCF_000696425.1 Galeopterus variegatus
AAGGGCGGAGGAAGCAAAGAAGTGAGAAAGATAGAGTAAGAAAGATGGCCCAGTGGTATGGGAAATGTCACAGACAAGCACTTCTCTTCAGGAAGAAGAGCTCACCCTCAAATATAAAAGTCTCGCAGCAGAAACACCGTCGACTGGCTTCAGTTCAAAGGAGCAGTGAGGTCAGCAAGAAGAGAGCATATTTGTGCTGTAA
>NW_007765277.1:5809-6215 GCF_000696425.1 Galeopterus variegatus
TAGTGTGCATAGCATTTGTTGCAACATTGTTTTTAACATCCAAAGAAAAGAAAAAGAAAAACATCCTAAATTTTCATCAATATGAGATAGTACAATGAATTCTGGTACATTTTTTTCTATAAACTAGTATGAAACTATACAAAAAATAAATAAACAAAATAAAACCAAAAAAATGAACAAGGGAACTCCCTGTGTAGTAAAATGGAAATACCTCTGGGATATTAAGTAGAAAAACCCAGATGCAGCACACTGTATATCACATGCTACCATTTGTGTTAAAAAGCTATAAAATGAGACATTATAATTTTCGCACGTGTGTGCATAAAGTATGTCTAGAAGGATACGTGAGGAAGTAATAATGGTGTTTACCTGGTTGGAGGTGAGATGGATGATAAATGGGCAGATG
>NW_007765278.1:0-529 GCF_000696425.1 Galeopterus variegatus
GTGGAGATCAGAAAACCTAAGTCCTTGTCTCAGCCTTATCACCAGGCTAGCTGTGTGTACTTGACTAAATTGGTTACTTTTCTGAATCTTTATTTACTCCTCATTGAAAGAAATGAGTTTGTTTATAAACATCTAAGTATTTTTCAATTCTTCCTGATCAATTCTAAGAATCATTTACATTCAAAAAATGTGTATTGTACAAGAGTAATTCAGCTAGTTTCAGAGCTTTGTCTAGTTTTTTTCTATGGTATGCACCACTTTAAAAAAAATTTGGAAAATATCATAATTGGTAAACAATTATTCTCCTGCAAAAAACAAATTTGAGTTTTGCAGTATAATATTTTCCATGGACTGGACGTTAAATTTCTAACAGAATATTTTTATGTTGTCACTGTTATTCCTGGTACTGTAGTAAACTGGGAAATCGTAGACTTTCAGTCCCTATCTAAATGTGGCCTGGTCAGTAAAGTGACGCAGCACTGTGATATGGCAGAGCTGACTCGCAGGAAGTTCTACACCTTGTCCTCAC
>NW_007765278.1:6009-6215 GCF_000696425.1 Galeopterus variegatus
CACATCACACAAACACACAGACACACACAGTCAGGCACTTGCAGGCAGGCACACACACACACACAAGAAAATGGAGGTAAAGTCATGCATTTTTCTATGCTTTAAACAATATCTCGCAGAGTGGAAGAGCAGAAGGAGCTCTGCGGTGGAGATCAGAAAACCTAAGTCCTTGTCTCAGCCTTATCACCAGGCTAGCTGTGTGTACT
>NW_007765279.1:0-513 GCF_000696425.1 Galeopterus variegatus
AAAAGTATGTAAGATTGTATGTGGCCCACAAAGCCTGAAATATTTGCTATCTGGCCCTTGGAAGCAAGAGAATACCAGGTGAGTCTACCCATGGCAATAAATATAGTCTGATCAAGCCTTGTATACCATTTCCCATGGTCTGTTACATTTAAAACCTGCTCTTATTCTCCATACTCCTGCCAGTGATTAGTGTAGAGGTTCTTTGCTCCTAGAACTGATCTCTTATTTCTCTGGGCTGGGTTGGGGTCTAAATCTTACATGCTTGAGGATAATTGGTATTTCCTTTTCAGGCACATGCCCCAGTTGCTGTAACCACAAGGTTTTTTACACAGGAGAAGGCAGGTTGGGGGTGGGGTTTTTCTGCAGGCAAGAAACATTCAGGGGATTTGGGAATTTGGAGTTCTCAGCTCCCTCTGTGTCTGCCCAAATGCCCTGTAACTTTTTTATTTTTATTTTTTTTAAAGATGACCGGTAAGGGGATCTTAATTCTTGACTTGGTGTTGTCAGCACCAT
>NW_007765279.1:6015-6215 GCF_000696425.1 Galeopterus variegatus
CAAGTTGGATTTATTCCATAGTGCAAAGTTGGTTCAACCAATGAAAACCAGTCATATGACACGCCATGTAGAGAGAATAAAAGAAAAAACCCACATAATTACTTCAGTAGATGCAGGCAAGTCATTTGACAAAACCCAGATGGTTTTATCATAAAATCCTTTTATGATAAAATCACTCAACAAACTAAGAATAGAAGGGC
>NW_007765280.1:0-331 GCF_000696425.1 Galeopterus variegatus
AGATCAAATGGGGATATGATGGGGACCGCTTCTGCATCCTTTAAGTCTTTGAGGGTATCACCAATCTCTGCAGTTCCATCTGGGATGTGGTATTGTTTCTGATTTACTATCTTGACCACTAGGATAATTGAGAGACTTCTATTTGATCCTTCTTTCCATAATGGCTCTTATTCCGTGGATTAGGGAACCAATGTGAGAATTCTGCCACCGCTAAGTATATCTATTCCAATTTGTACTCAGGGGCTAGGAAATAACCACAGAGTGGGTCCGGAGACTCACTGGAGCCATTCAGAGATGAACTTGACCAGGACTCCATTTATCACCTGGCCTC
>NW_007765280.1:5473-6215 GCF_000696425.1 Galeopterus variegatus
TGGGTGAAGTAGAGGAGAAAAGACAAGCAAAAGAGGTCTGGAAGGTGGCTAAGACCCAACCTCTAAAATATGATCAGGATCTTATCCTGAGGGGACCAAGCAAGACTAGCCATAAGCAGATGTGGCTTGACTTGCTTGCAGCAGGAGTTGATAGCAAGAAAATTGACTGGCAGCCAAATGCGGTCGTTTGCCTTGTGGCAGCAATTACGCCCTGAACAGCATTTCACTAAACGTCCAGAAACAGGTAGCAAAGTGTGCTCGGTGTACTTAAAGGATTTTTTGATTGCTTCTGAGGAGGTGGATGAAATGTTCCAGTTTGATTAGGGAGCAGGCCAAGGTACTCGTCTTTTGAGGGCAGGCGAGGACCGGAGGCCTCACTTTGAATTGGCAATATACTGGTCAAGGACTAATGTGCGGCGTGTTTTGGCATTGGTAGATACAGGTGCAGAATGTAGCCTGATATATGGCAACCCAGATAAGTTTCCAGGGGCCACAGTTTATATAGATGGATATGAGGGACATACTACTGAAGTCAAAGCTGTGTCACTACCATTAAGCTTTGGACGATTGCCCCCTCGTGTATAAACTGTATATATATCCCCAGTAACTGAATACATCTTGGGTATGGATGTACTTTATGGCTTGCACCTGCAAACAACAGTTGGAGAGTTTCAGATACAGATACGGACAATAAAGCCTGTGTTATGGGGATATGCTAAACATGACCCACAGGTGTTACCCC
>NW_007765281.1:0-286 GCF_000696425.1 Galeopterus variegatus
TTGGGAGAGCGTGGTGCTACAACACCAAGTCAAGGGGTATGATCCCCATACAAGTCATCTTTTGTAAGTAAGTAAGTAAGTAAGTAACTAAGTAAGTAAATAAGTAAGTCAGTAAGTAAAAGTAAGTAAGTATGTAAGTAAGTAAACTAAGTAAGTATGTAAGTAAGTAAGTAAAAGCAACTAAGTAAGTATGTAAGTAAGTAAAAGTAAGTAAATAAGTAAATAAATGAATGAATAAATAAATAAATAAATAAAAATGATGGACTACAAGGTCGAAATCCGAAAA
>NW_007765281.1:5860-6215 GCF_000696425.1 Galeopterus variegatus
CTGGCCCATGGCTCACTTGGGAGAGTGTGGTGCTGATAACACCAAGGCCAAGGTTTCAGATTCCTATATAGGGATGGCCGGTTATCTCACTCGGGAGAGTGTGGTGCTACAACACCAAGTCAAGGGGTATGATCCCCATACAAGTCATCTTCTATAAGTAAGTAAGTAAGTAAGTAAGTAAGTAAGTAAGTAAGTAAGTAAGTAAATAAGTAAGTCAGTAAGTAAAAGTAGGTAAGTATGTAAGTAAGTAAACTAAGTAAGTATGTAAGTAAGTAAGTAAAAATAACTAAGTACGTATGTAAGTAAGTAAAAGTAAGTAAGTAAATAAGTAAATGAATGAATGAATGAATGAATG
>NW_007765282.1:0-370 GCF_000696425.1 Galeopterus variegatus
CCCAGCCCCTGGCAACCACCGATCTATTTTCTGTCTCTATAGATTTGAAAGATTGATTTTTTAAAAGTTGATTTCACCCAGAAAGCAAAAGAGAGTTTTCACAAAACTTTAGTGATGCTGAAGGAACAAAAACTTAATGCTCATGCCAAATGTTCTATTTCAAAGCCCAGATGTTTCAAAATCTGTCAGGGACACTACTGACAGCTGGTGTGATTCTCCATAGAAACTACTAGAAAATTCTATATCTCCTAATGTGATGTTACAGCACATCAGAGAATTTGCTTTCTCTATCAAAAGAAGAGTTTCTATAAATTAAATCATATTCCCATGTAGTTTCACCCTTTGCATCATTAAGACAGAGTCCTCATGT
>NW_007765282.1:5843-6215 GCF_000696425.1 Galeopterus variegatus
TAAAAGCATATTTGCAGAATACTAAGATCTGACATCAGTCAACTTTAAACCATCTTTGAAAGAGTAAGCTTTTCTAGGAAGAGAGCAGTTTCCCCCCATCCAACTCTACTTTTTTCCATTTCTTCCATTAGATCTTTGCTTTTTAAATGATAATTGAGGAGAAAGGGAATTATCATTTTACAGTTACTGGCTTCCTACTTTTTGGGAAAATACAGGAAAATGGTCAAGGCCCCTCAGATGTTCAGAATCTTGCCGAGCAAGATAAATGTAAATATGCACGTGCACCCAGGTGTTCCTTGGTTACTATCTAATGTAATTGCGAATGTGCACCCAGGTGTCCTGGGTTATGGGCCTAGGTGTGAAGGACTAAGG
>NW_007765283.1:0-252 GCF_000696425.1 Galeopterus variegatus
TTTTTTTTCTTTCATGATTTGCTGTTTTCACATTGTTAAGGTTTATAACATTTCAGTCTATTCTATCATAATGTCCACAATTGTTTGTTCTATATTTTTAAAAATTCAGAGTACCCTATGAGTTCTGGTTGGGCAGATTGTCATCTATAGCTGTGTGTGTGTGTGTGTGTGTGTGCATGTGTGTGTGTAGCAAGGGTGCATGGATATTGCTTTCCTATGTTCCACCAAATTTAACATTATCACTTGATCTAC
>NW_007765283.1:5935-6215 GCF_000696425.1 Galeopterus variegatus
TATATTATAATTGTGCTATGCTAATTTTATAAGTAAACTCCAAATACCCACTCAAAAAAAAAAAACTTTCATAAAATAGGAATTTTATACTATTGTAAATTATATTGTTCTCTTTCTAGACTAGTTTTTATCCATCCTATAGAGTTTTAGCCTAGAAAAAAATTTTTTTTCTTTCATGATTTGCTGTTTTCACATTGTTAAGGTTTATAACATTTCAGTCTATTCTATCATAATGTCCACAATTGTTTGTTCTATATTTTTAAAAATTCAGAGTACCCTA
>NW_007765284.1:0-789 GCF_000696425.1 Galeopterus variegatus
GTATTTTCCTACATGTTGACATAAATTCAATAGGAGGCAATAATGTAAGATTGCTAAAAAAATTTTAATGAATACGAAGAAGGACAAAGAGAAATATAATATCTACTCATCTTTAAGAACAAGAACAGTCACTTCATAAGAGCAGCTGTGAGGGTTAAACATGATACTTGCAAAGCATCTAGCACAGTAACCAGCCACAGAAATGCTGATCCAAGACCACAGACACCTTTCACTTTCCTAAAATCATAGCAACGATTGCTTGTATCATTCTTCTCTTCCCTGTGCTATCTGCTAGGATTTTCCCTTGTATTATTTTAACTTTTGCATAGTTCTGTGAAATTTCATGTGCATGGGCTTTGTCTGCATAAGTGTTTTTAAAATGACTTGTTATTTATATTTATATATTATATTTTATATGATTATATTCATTTTATAATTATATTTAAGTTTATATGTATATTTTCTTTTGATGTAAAATTTACATTCAATGAAATGCACAAATCCTGGTATATTCTCTGCATCTTGACAAATGCATACTGCACAATCCAAACTTCTCAAGACATAGAACAATACCATCACCCCAGAAAGTTCCCTCGTGACTCCTCCCAGTCACTCCCCATCCCGCTTCTCTAAGCAACCACTGTTCTAATTTTTTTCCCCACCGTAGATGAGTTTGCTTCTTCTAGAATTTCATATAAATGAAATTATACAGTATGTATCTTTTATCAAAAGCTTCTTTCACAGTATCAGTGTATCGTTTTTGAGATTCATTCATGTTGTGCGTATCAG
>NW_007765284.1:5132-6215 GCF_000696425.1 Galeopterus variegatus
AACGCAGCTCTCATTTGAGTAGTTACACCTCAGGTATTCAATCGGAAAGTAAGAGGCAACAGGGGCTTCTCTTCCTTTCTGCAATTGCACTATGAAGGGGTCTGAAAAAGGATAGGCCTTGTACACTTACCCATGAAACTGCAAGACTTAGAGGAAAAATTCCAAACGAATTTGATAACAGGAAACCTGGGTTAGAGCCCTGTCTCCATTGCTTACAGGAGATCGGGTTTGGGGTACATCCCTTTCTCTCTTCAGCCCTCTCAGCAACCTTATTTATAGAGCGAGGATGGTAACACCTGCAGGATCTGCTTCTGCTCACAGGATTCCTACAGGGAGCCAGTGATATAACTCGGGAATGCTTGGGAAACTCCAACTCCCTACCGCTATTGCCTTAGTTGTGGAAGGTATGCCTTAAGAATCACATGGAAGAGAAATTTAAGTATAGTGAGAAACAGGAAATGAAAAACCAAAGCACATTTCTGCGTACTAGTGCCTCTGCCTCCCTAGAAATTCCTGCTCTGTTTAGAAGTAATGTCCAATGGCTGCAGTGTAAGAGATAGTGAGAAGGGAAAATGCACTCTACAGAAGCAGTAACCAAAGCAGACAGAGGTTAAGACCTGCCAAAGATGAAGAAACGAGTGGAGGACTTAATTGAAAAACATTTAAATTACTTTCCAACACCAAGAGTCTATGAAATACAGCATACAAACTGCATTTCTAAGAGTGTTACCTTAAAAAAAATGGCACATTTATTTATTATCAAATTTGACTTAAAATTGGAAAGTTTTAAAACTATTTCAGCAGCTTTGAACAATGGACCCAAAGTATTTATATTAAAGGTTAGATTTAAAGAAAATAAATAAAAGTTATATTTTAAGTTTTTAAGAAAGGCACAGGTGTGATGCTGATAACACCAAGGTCAAGGGTTCAGATCCCCATACTGGCCAGCACCAAATAAATAAATAAATAGATAGATAAAGAAATAAAAAATTTTTAAAAAGCCATGGTGTAAATAGTTTTCAGTATTTTCCTACATGTTGACATAAATTCAATAGGAGGCAATAATGTAAGATTGCTAAAAAA
>NW_007765285.1:0-271 GCF_000696425.1 Galeopterus variegatus
TTTAAAATGTGGAGAAAAGAAAGAGCCTATGAAAAAAGGTAAAATGATCTGAGAGTCTTCAACTGGAAACAGTCACAATCTCCAAATTAATAAAGACCTATACTATGGAGATAGTAAGCATCTTCCAAGGAAGATGAGGCAAAAAGAAATGGGGCTGACCTCAGAACAGGAATCCATGTTGATGCTGGATGTGGTTCTTTAAGAAATTAGCAAAAGCTGTGAACTAAGTTTTGCATACAACTTCAGGGGGTTCAGAAACTCCCATAAAATA
>NW_007765285.1:5483-6215 GCF_000696425.1 Galeopterus variegatus
AAAAAAAAAAAAAAAAAAAAAAAAAAAAAAAAAAAAAGGGTAGAAGAGAGAATACAGATATTCTCCTTGGTGTAAATTAGGACACAGGTAAAGAGGAAAACAAAAGGCCAATTTTTTTTCCCAATTCCGTCAGTTTCCAAAAATAAAAACTGCTTTAAAATCTCTGTCAATTAACATTCATTTATTTTCCCAAATGTAGCACTAACCTGGTAAATTCATACGTGTTATTTAGGATGGCTTGAACACACACACACACACACACACACACACACACACACACACACTCTCCTTCAATCTCTGGAGGCGAAAAGCGACAAGGACAAACCGCAGCTTGAATACATCAAAGGCTGAGCCGGCACTACAGCCCATACATCATCATGCTCACGGACACCCCTAGATGGCTCTGCGACACGATTAAGGTCCTTGGGAACTTACATACACTCCTATACTCGGGGCACAGATCTCACCTCTCTTCAACTGACCTCCAGCCGACCCACGATCCTGTTGGGAAGATTTACGAAAGACAGTAAAATCAGTACAAGCAGGGAGCTAGAGGTATAGGTGCAATGCGTTAAGATATTTCTTCAGGGGCCGAGCCCGCGGCGCACTAGGGAGAGTGCGGCGCTGGGAGCGCAGCAGCAATCACGCCGCGGGTTCGGATCCTATATAGCGATGGCCGGTGCGCTCACTGGCTGAGCGCGGTGCGGCTGGTCTCAAAAAGGACAAAAAAAA
>NW_007765286.1:0-205 GCF_000696425.1 Galeopterus variegatus
CCTGGCAGGATTCCTCAAGTCCCAACTTATAAGTCCTTGTCTCTTGGAAGCTTTCTCAGACCCTATTAATGAGATGTCACCCCTTCTTCCTCTGGGCAGTCATGCCACTTACTGCACTGTTACAGTAAGTGGCATATACGGGTGTCTCCCAACTAGAATATAAGCAACTTTGAAGGCGAGGACTGTGGTTTAATCATTTTCATAT
>NW_007765286.1:5095-6215 GCF_000696425.1 Galeopterus variegatus
ACTTTTGTAACACTGACTGCCTTTTGTATCAGCTTAGCCCCTGCTGCGTGGATTTCCCTGCTGGGTGGATTCTGAGAAAACAAAACCTAAAACCCTGGAAGAGTGTAACCTATATACCCATTTGCAAGCCTGGAGTTGGGGCTCAGACTTTGGTGTGTGAACTCCTCTGGGCCTGCTGGTGTAAAAAGTCTTTGAGTTCTCGAACCCTCAGAGTGGCACTTGGTTTCTTGGCAGTCTGTCCTGTAACAATACTACCTGTCATGGCTTACCTATCGCAAATGCTAAGTCTGTGCTGGTCAAATCAACCAGGTTTAACTAGAGTTTAAAGGGCTTCAGGGAAACAACAGAAAATGGAAATGTCTGAAGCAACCTGATAATTTTGAGTAATGTGTCCTATCCATTTTAAGCTTCTAAAAGGAATAATTAGAAATGTTGGTGGAGCGCGGTGGCGCTCCCACCGAGGGTTCAAATCCCATGTGGAGACCGGTTCCTGCTCACTGGCTGAGCGCGGTGCGGGTGCAACACTGAGGGTTGTGATCCCGTTACCGGTCAGTAAAAAAGACAAAAAGGAAAAAAATAAAAAAGAAATGTTGGCAGTGACAACTACAAACATATTTAATACACTTGCTTACCTGCTTTACTGAGTATCTGAAATTACTTTTGGTAAATGAATATAAATCTTAGAGATGCTAAATAGAGACTATGTTACCAATAAATTCTAAAGTGAAGTTATTGAGTACTGTATTCATAATTATCTTTTTAGGATTAGATTCATGGTTTCATTATTTAACACATACACAATAAACTTTTCAGTCTCCTATCTTTCTTGACTTAAAGGGACCCCCCCAAAAAAAACACCCCCAAAAACAAAAGAAAAAGTCCTGCCTAAAGCCAGGAGCATCCAACTGCCTACAACTCTTAAAAACGAAACTGTTAGGAACAACAATAACAAAAAGTTAAGAACTATAGTGAATATTGATTCTCTAGAAATATCTATAATGTAAAAGATGTAAGAATTTGGCTAATCACCTGTTATTAGATGCCCCACCTACATCTGATATTTTTTTTTTTTTTTGTCTTTTTGTCTTTTTTCCATGTCCGGCAACGGATCGCAACCCTC
>NW_007765287.1:0-374 GCF_000696425.1 Galeopterus variegatus
TGCACAGTGGCTGTGGCTGCTACTGTGGTGGTGAGCCGCCTTTGCTGTGGCAGTGGCTGTCGTGGACCATCCTCACAGAAGTGGTGTTTTCAGTGTGCTCCTGCCTTCCACCCTGCAGTGAAGGTGCCTATGGCTCCTGCTTATGACCCTGTGAATGCTCTTGCCTTCTGCCAGGTGATGGGGGCTCTCCTTATTTTATTTCTTAAGTTGGGTGTTCACTGCATTATTCTCCATTTGTTTTGCTATATATTAAATGTTGTCCTCCCCAGTGAATTATTAAATGGAAACAGAAAAGAACAAATAGCATATTAGCGAATCAGGTGTTGTATTCGCTGTGAATAATAGTTATTTCTAAGCTTAGGAGGGCCCTGTAA
>NW_007765287.1:5999-6215 GCF_000696425.1 Galeopterus variegatus
AATTAAGTATTTCATTCTGTTATGCTTATAGACAATCAGAAAACTTTTCCCACTCCCATAGTATTTATGTCTTCATCTTGTGAGTTAGAGTAGAGGGTACAGATGGTTGCTAATACCCCACAGTTTATGACAGTGGTACCTAATGTATGTGTCATGGATAAGACCAACAAGTAGGTGGTACGTGATTCATGAAATTCCATGTAACTGAAGTTAATG
>NW_007765288.1:0-210 GCF_000696425.1 Galeopterus variegatus
TCTCAAATCATCCTTATATTTTTAAACTGAAACACTGAGACATCGCAGTTGTCTGGTCATGACAACAAACAAAAACCGTCAAACTGTGATACTTTCCCAGAGCACTTTTCACTATGTTTACAAATGTGTAGACAATAAAACTTTTACAGCTGCTGCTTCACTATCAATATTTTGAAGACACCATCAGTTACTAAGATGCATCTCAATTTG
>NW_007765288.1:5866-6215 GCF_000696425.1 Galeopterus variegatus
ATGCTAAAGTTATTTGCTCACATCTGACTTCCCCCAGATTATGGACTCCTCAAAAAACAGGAACTATGTACAATTTACTTTTTGTCTCTAGTATTTAGTATAGGATTTTACACATATGAGATAATAAATAATAATAAAATTCATGAATAGAAGAATTTCTTTCATTTTTGTAAACACTCCTTAATAAAGCAAACACACATGCACGCATGCACACACACACTGAAGTCTTGAGTAATAAGAAATTAAGACTGTCCCAATTTTCATTTCTGCCTTAGGGTTTGCAACAAAGATTATTTTTCTAACAGGTATGATTCTCTGAAAATTGAAAACAAATAAATTTATTATTTCT
>NW_007765289.1:0-363 GCF_000696425.1 Galeopterus variegatus
AGAGCTTTATGGACAGATATGCCTGGTATTATTATTATTATTATTATTATTATTATTATTACGGCCTTGCTGTGGGAGCTGGTGCAAACAACTTAACTACTGCTTGCTCAGTATTCTCACTTTGTATACATGAATAACCCAACTCTACAGTGTGGGGTTCTTATGAGATGCTGAATGTAGGACAATAGATGGATGTTTGCACTTGGTGAGAATGGGCTGATGTGCAGCTATTACAATTCTGCTAATGCATATTAGAGGTTTTTTCTAAAAAATTTGTAAGACGTATTTTTATGATTTTTTTAAAAAAGTATTACATCCTTGTTCATATTTATGCTTTTCTAATTTCTTTCCTCCTTTTGTGAT
>NW_007765289.1:5789-6215 GCF_000696425.1 Galeopterus variegatus
TTATTAATTGCCAAGGACTGTGATGGTGAGAATCCCCAGAAGATTGCTAAAGCTGTTTTTTTCAGTATTTCCTTTGATTGGAAACTCTTGGCTGTGCCTTCTGCAGCTGGCTCTGTCACAAAGCAGAGAGCTCAGTGCATCCCCCAAGTGACAGCTGCCATGCCAGCACCAAGGAGGTTCTGGCTATGAAAGTGCCTTGGACATTCTAAAGAACTGCACAAGTGGAGGCAGTATTGTTACTGCTTCACTCACCAGAAGGAGGGCAATGTGATCTCATGAGTGGAAAGAACATGGCTCAAGCCTGAGAGATGCAAGTGGAAATATCACCTCTTCCAATAACTCACAGCATGACCTTGCCCACAGTGTTCTGGTCCACAAAATGGCAGTGCAGATTCACCCCCAAACTAATGGCAGAGAAACAGTGAG
>NW_007765290.1:0-211 GCF_000696425.1 Galeopterus variegatus
TTCCATTGTTGTTTAACACAGGGACAGAAAAGTGTTGCTTTCCGTTCTCATTATTACACATCTTCTTTTTTCATGGAAAAGAGAGCATATCCTACCAGTTGTATTGAAACTTGGACACCTTTCCTTATTGGCACCTATCAATTAATTTTATTTTTTTAACAGCTGCTGCCTGATATGGTATAGATACATCATGATTTGCTTGCCCTTTTCC
>NW_007765290.1:5631-6215 GCF_000696425.1 Galeopterus variegatus
TACTTACTTGTATATCCCTAAAACTCAACAGCATATTTTAAAATTATCTTGGGAAAAAGGTTTCTCATTGATTCCCTAAAAGACCACCAGGAAAAACTGTTCATCAAACAAAGATAAGTGTATTAAGCTTATTGTAGTAAGGGAGAACAACATCTTGAAAAGTTTTGGTAGAATTTCAAAATGAAGAAGTTAAGGAAGGACACTTAACAGTATTTAGGCTTCATGGGATGATTTTAAGGTAGGTCATACCAGGCAGGCAACTGGTTGGGATTGGGCAGAATTTATGACATAATTGCTTTAGGTTGGTGGACCCAGAAAGGCAAGAGCCTTGAAGTGAGTCTTAATAAGTAAGATGTTTAGCTGGTTCAGTCTTACCTTCCAAAAGCTGGCATTTCCTGGAGCAAGCACCTAAATTATTATTACTTGGTTCCATTGTTGTTTAACACAGGGACAGAAAAGTGTTGCTTTCCGTTCTCATTATTACACATATTCTTTTTTCATGGAAAAGAGAGCATATCCTACCAGTTGTATTGAAACTTGGACACCTTTCCTTATTGGCACCTATCAATTAATTTTATTTTTTT
>NW_007765291.1:0-272 GCF_000696425.1 Galeopterus variegatus
TGGGAAATTTATCCAGTTCTTTCATTTCCCTCAGCATTAATTTCCTTTTGTCTAAAATGGAGATACTATGTGGTTGCATTATTGTGAGTTATGTGAAGAATGCAGTGAGCTACATAAATTCAAGAGATTATTATTTGAATCTAATAACAAGCATAACAATCACCCAAGAGTCACCTGTGATACAGTGAATATGGCAAGTCAATGAATATAAAACTCACCAAGAATGTTAGCTCTGCTAATTTTACACCAAAGCTGAGTAATGTTTATTTAGG
>NW_007765291.1:5680-6215 GCF_000696425.1 Galeopterus variegatus
TTATCAATTAAAACAATGGGTAAAAGAGTCCTATAAGCAGATCCTATAGCATGAGAAAACCGTAGGCTACAGGGTCTAGTATTTTGTCCAGTAACTAGGAAGAAATAAAGGTGAGAGGCACAGGAATGGGTAGAGTTTGATTTCTGGTATTTCGGCAAGAAATCTGTCTGGCAACTTGATCCTAATTCTTGATAGACTATCAGATATCTCTAGTGTACTCAAAGGTACATGAGGTGCATGAAAGGTATCACTCTTGCTAGGTAGAAAAGATTTTCCTTTTTTTTTTTGTGGTTGGAGGTCTGGGATGATTTTTTTCTTTTTTTCCAAGTCAATTTAGGAATCTAGGGTAGAAAGGAATCTTATAGCTCTGCTAAGGGAAATTGTCACAAATTTCCACTCATGAATGAACTGTTCTACTGTAGCCAGCCAGACTGACACTGGTGAGCCCCCAGGGCCTGGGTATTGAAAGAGGCATTGTCAGCTTGAGTGCTGACATGTGGGTGGGAGGGAAGTAGCAACTGGGGGAGGAAAGTAG
>NW_007765292.1:0-250 GCF_000696425.1 Galeopterus variegatus
TAGATCGATGAGCTCAGTCTGAAGAGTTTTCTTAGATCGATGAGCTCGGCCTGATGAGTTTACTTAGATCGATGAGCTCTGTCCGATGAGTTTAATTAGGTCGCCGTGCTTGGGCTGATTAGTTTACTTTGATGGATGTGCTTGGTCTGATGAGTTTACTTAGATCGATGAGCTCGGTCTGATGTGTTAACTTAGATCGATTAGGTTTCTCTGATGAGTTTACTTAGATCGATGTGCTTGGTCTGATGAG
>NW_007765292.1:5889-6214 GCF_000696425.1 Galeopterus variegatus
AGATCGATGTGCTTTGTCCGATGAGTTTACTAAGATCGATGAGCTTGGTCTGATCAGTGTAATTAGATCGATGGGCTTGGTCAGATGAGTTTACTTAGACCGATGAGCTCGGTCCGATGAGTTTACTTAAGTCGATGAGCTCGGTCTGATGAGTTTACTTAGAACGATGTGCTTGGGCTGATGAGTTAATTAGATCGATGAGCTTGGTGTGATGAGATTTCTTAGGTCGATGATTTAGGTGTGATGAGTTTACTTAGATCAATGTGCTTGATCTGATGAGTTTACATAGATCGATGAGCTTGGTGTGATGAGTTAGCTTCTATCA
>NW_007765293.1:0-206 GCF_000696425.1 Galeopterus variegatus
GTGTTCAGTGAGGATGAAAGGCACAGGTATGTAATGGAGACATGCTTAAAATTTGTCCTACGCAGATGCCAGTGGTGCCCTTTAATGATTGGACAGGGCAGAACCTGCACATTAAAAATGACATGTCTGTTGCAAGCATTGTGGGCCTGGGACCTTGACCTACTGGACCTGATTTATTCTTCATGATGAACCTACAAATTGATTTG
>NW_007765293.1:5406-6214 GCF_000696425.1 Galeopterus variegatus
GAAGTGTTTTCAATAGTCACTTGCTTTTGGTACTTTTAATTGTATCTGAATATGGACATTAGAACAATATAATAATAACAAACTGCTGTTTCACTTACTAAGTGCATACTATGGCTCAGATGTTTTATGTAGACAACATATGTGCTAGGTATGTATTTTCTCCCACTTTATAGATGAGGAAGCTGAGGTTCAGAAGGAGTTAGTAACTTTCTGAAGGTCATGCTGCAAATATTTACACATGATATTCTGCACTCATTCACTTAACAAGCACATGGTGAGCAATAACCATGCCAGAAATTGAACTAGAAGCTAAACAGAAAGAGAAAAATCAGAAGTTCAAGGAATTCCCAGTTTTGTGGTAGAGTCATGGGAAATAACACATAAGATACAATGTGGCAGGAGCCCTGAGAGACTTAGCCTACAGGAGAGATACAGAGACTTATGATCACCTCATAGGAGAGAGGGATCTTATCCAGCTTGGGGTGAAGAAAGCATATAAAGAATCAGGGAACACTTCCCTAAGAGTCACAAAAAGTCTGAGTTTATGAGGGAAGAATCAGGTCTTAGATGGAGGGAATGACACACACCGTTGACCCAGAAGTTTGCTGCTTCCTACAACTCCATCACTGCTATTGCCCGAATATTTGAAAGGTGATGGCAGATCATCATGATTTTGCACTCTCAAAGTGAACACCTCCAGAGATGGTATTAAGTAAACCCCTTGATTTACAACACTGTGAATCCATGGTGTTCAGTGAGGATGAAAGGCACAGGTATGTAATGGAGACATGCTTAAAATTTGTCCTAC
>NW_007765294.1:0-259 GCF_000696425.1 Galeopterus variegatus
TTTACCTTTCTAGGTAAAAGCCTCTTCAAGGGTTATACCAAAAACAAACACTTTTTTGTTAAAGCCAGCAAATCCGTGTCTGTACCAGGCTCTTTCCTTTGCATTTGGTGGCTGAACTTCACAGAGCAGTGAGTCTATTTCATTTTTTCTCCAGACCTATTTTCTCTCTCCTTTGGGTGGAATGCCCTGCAACAAGCCTGCGGGGTAAAACTTCCAGCTCCCCAAGACAAATGTTCTGCTTCCATCTTGCAAAAAAAAA
>NW_007765294.1:5963-6214 GCF_000696425.1 Galeopterus variegatus
GGCAGACAGAATTGCAAGTGGCAGCTCCGTGGGTTTAGGGAAGGTCTAACATACTTACAATTTCCCCTTTTGACTTTTACAGAGGAAATAATGCAAGGGGAAATTTCTGTGCAAAGAGGGCAAATCATGTCTTAGGGTGAGGTCTGCAAAGTCTGGCCACAGTGTGTGGAGCAATCCAACCTTTAGGAGTTCGGTACCTGGAGAATTTCAGAAGTAAAGAAAAATTCTGTTTATTCTGCAGTATGAGGCCA
>NW_007765295.1:0-294 GCF_000696425.1 Galeopterus variegatus
ACCCCATCGTTCTAGTTTCTCCTGTGAAATAACCGGAGTCATCTTTGACTCCTCTTGTTCCGTCTTGCTTCAACTTCAGCCCGTCCGGGAACTCCACAGGTCTCACCTGTGCTCGTCCTGTGCCCCGCTGCACTGTGACTCCCCAGGCTGACCCCCTGCTTCTCATCTGGTTACGGCTTTCACCTCCTAACAGGTGTCCTGGCCTCTACATCTGGCCCCTATATTCTAGTCTCAGTACAACTGACGGGCTGTGGAGCTGTGAGGTGTGATCATTCCTCCATGCAAAAGCCTGAA
>NW_007765295.1:5464-6214 GCF_000696425.1 Galeopterus variegatus
TGTAATGGAAATTTATTTTTTATTTTTTGGTAGCTGGTGGGTACAGGAATCCGAATACTTGTTGTTATCACACTGTGCTCTAACCAACTGAGCTAACCAGCCAGCCCCTACATGTAATGGACATTTCTTATGAGACTATACTAGAGGTACCCTGTACGAAGAGTAATTAGGACTGACCTAGGCAGCTTTCACTTCCTGCACAAAAAGAGGGCACTTCAGTTCTGGTGCTCCTGTACTGAGGAGTAGCATCAGAATGGCAGCATGGAAGCTGTTTCTCTGTTCCCTGCATATGGATGTCAGCAGGTTGATGATGTCTTTCAGAGACCATGATGTAGGAAGACCATGCAGCTCAGTGTTTCCCAGGCTCAGGGGTTGGGTGGTTATGCTCATGTGACTAACAGGGGGCACAGAAGTATAGAAGTGGGTAACGCAGCCTCCACCATAGCTTGTGGATTATCACTTTCTCAAACAGGGGGAGGAGGGCATTTCTTTTGGAGGAGGGCATTGCTTAAACTTTCATGATTTTATTTTATAGTCATGGGCAAATTCAGAAACAGTTCTGGATTTAAGTTAACTCACTTGCAAATTGGGGCTCTGCTATGGGTGGAATTGTGTCCCCCAAAGGTTCATGTATTAATCCCACCGTAACGGTGTTGAGGGTGGGAAATCCTATTATGATAATTGAAAGGTGGGCCCTTAAGAGGTGATTTCGTTGTGAGGACCATGCCCTAGTGAATGGATTGATCCATT
>NW_007765296.1:0-923 GCF_000696425.1 Galeopterus variegatus
TTAAAATAGCAGGAAAAACTAAAATCATATTTTAAAATTAATACATTTTTAAAATAAAAAATTAATCAAGTTACAATGGTAAAAATACCATTATTTTATTTATATACTTCAAAAGTGGCACCAACATTAACAGGTGAGCTTGAGAATTGTTTTTTAACTAGATATCCTAAAAAAAATTATAAATTAACAAGCTTGCTACTAAAGATAAAAATATGAATATAATCTTAAGAAAAATTTGTAACTAAATTCAACTACTCTGCATTTCAACCATAAATAATCAGGGAACAGGAATATTTGATTTGCCTGGCCTTTAGTAATTCTTATTTCTAATTTCTAGATATAAAATTTTGATTAATAGTAGTTAAGAAATCTTACAAAGCCAATATGTTTTTTTTTTTAAAGATGACCGGTAAGGCAATCTTAACTCTTGACTTCGTCTTGTCAGCACCACGCTCTCTCAAGTGAGTTAACCGGCCATCCCTTCATAGGGATCCGAACCTGTGGCCCTGGTGTTATCAGCACCACACTCTCCCAAGTGAGCCACGGGCCGACCCAAAGCCAGTATGGTTTTGGCAAACTCATTTTGTTTTGCCAATCTTTCTGTATGAGTGCTAACCAAGAAAACTTTTTGAGATGTTGGACACATTCTAATCTGTATTGTCCAATACAGCAGCCATTCGCCACATATGGCTACATAATACCTGAAATGTGGCTAGTGTGAATGAAGAACTGAACTCTAAATTGTATTTTATTTAATCAATTTAAATTTAAATACCATCTGTGGCCAGAGGCTGCCATATTGAATAATGCAGCTCTACATTTAATTTAAATGGTAACAGCATTTTTTCTCTCCTATGGGTCTTTGTCTTCCTTTTATTTATGATTTTGTGAGTATCTATCTGTCTGGACAACTAGAATATGGA
>NW_007765296.1:5906-6214 GCF_000696425.1 Galeopterus variegatus
TAATACATTGAACTTTCAAAAGGAGAGAATAGAACTGAGGTTACCAGAGGTGGGAAAGGTGAGGGATGGGCATGTGGTGAAGGAGGAATTGGTAAAGGGCCATGAGGAACGGATATTCAACTCTGTTCCCCTACAAATACAATCAACTATGTTACAATAAAAAATATATTTTTTAAAAGATTAAAAAAAGTTTTGGAATTAAATAATTGATACATATAGACATATTTAAGGCCTATGGTTGAAAATATTAAAATAGCAGGAAAAACTAAAATCATATTTTAAAATTAATACATTTTTAAAATAAAAAA
>NW_007765297.1:0-422 GCF_000696425.1 Galeopterus variegatus
AAAGAATATGTATTTGCTTCCAAGTTTTTGTAATGCCTTAGAATTTTTTATGAACACTGCTCCCTGAGTTCTTAGCACAGTTCCCAGTAAAGAGTAAGCTATCAGGAAACTTGTTAAATGGCTGACTCAAAGCCTACTTTTCAGTTCAATAGTTCCTTACAGGTCTGGCTTATCATCGTCATAGCTCCTCCTTTTATGCATGCTCCTCCTTTTATGCATGCTCCTTTACAGTATTGTAGAAACCACTGATCCTTTGCAGATTATGTAATCGGAAATATCACCTTCTATTCCTCTTAATCACATTGTCTATAACCTGCTGACACTTACTTGTTAAGCAAAATTTTGAAACCAGGCATCTTTTCCTTTAATCCAAATCTATCACCATCCTAACTATAGTTAAGCAGTTAACCCCTCCTCTTTGC
>NW_007765297.1:5861-6214 GCF_000696425.1 Galeopterus variegatus
CTACATCACAGAATTGTTGTGAGTGTTTGGTGAGTTAATACTTGTAATATGTAATGCATAACAGTTCTTGGGACAAAGTAAGCAATAACTGTCAGCTCTTATTATTATTTAGGCATTTTCTTTCTCCATACAAATGTTTTTCAGAAAGGAGTCTATGGATAACCTTCATCAGAGTCATCTGGGGTTAGTTTGTTTAAGAAAAAAAGCAGATTCCTGGCCCCATTACCAACCTATGGAATTACAATCTCTGAGGCTAAATTGAAAACAAATTAATTTTGGGCCGGCCCGGTGCTGCACTGCTATAGTGCGCCGCTTGGGAAGCACGGCGGCGCTCCCGCCGAGGGTTCGGATCC
>NW_007765298.1:0-661 GCF_000696425.1 Galeopterus variegatus
GTAATAAGGAGGATGTGTTGGTTCTCATATGTGAAAAGTTAGATGGCTTCAGGTCTAGATGGATCAAGGAGCTTAAGCAATGTCATCCTTCTACTTTTATCAAAACTATTCTCCATGGTGTTGGTTCCATTCTTAGACAACCTCCCCTCTTATGGGTGACAAGAAGCCTGCCAGAGCTCAATACTTTTATCTTACTTTTTTTAGCAACCTCTAGTAAAGGAGGATTCCTAGTCTCACTTGCTGTGGTTGGCCTGGTTTGGATAGGTGCTCCTCCCCAAAACAGTTACTGTGGCCCAGATCATGCGATGCTCCAAAGGACCAGGATTGGACCACGTGCTCATCCCTGGAGCTGGGGTGAAGCCACCTCTGCCTGAATCCAAAGGACTGAGAGTAGAGAAAGGGGTGGCCCCTCAGAGAAGAATCAGCTGCTCATCATAACAAGAGAGAATGGATGCTCAGCAGAGAAAAATTATGCCCCCTCTGAAATTTTATTTACAATCTCCATTGAGAAGATTCATGGGCTAGAGGCCAACACTGGGAAGGAGCAGACTGCAACTTCATCACTTCTCTCCAGCTGGTTTGTTCTGTGACGATGGAAAACCCCATAAAGCCCAGTAAGTCTCAGTGTCTTCAGTTGTTACATAGGGACAGTAAGTCCTTC
>NW_007765298.1:5831-6214 GCF_000696425.1 Galeopterus variegatus
TTCAAATCCTGCAATTACCTCTCCCTAGATTGCAGCTATTTAGCTGGAGACACCTCCGCCCGGCCCTCCTCCGTGCTCAGCAAGCTCATGTCCTGTGAAAAATGAAGCAGCAACTCAGGGTCTCCTCGGTAGTCCTCAGCCCTGTAACCACCTCTATCTGGATCTTGGCCTAAGAGACATTGTTTCTACCAGTTAAATGTCCCCTTTCTTATCCACTCTTTCCTCTTCTACTTTACACTCAGCCCACTGCCGCTTTGCCAGCTCTGTTGTAGGGGCTCAGAATCATGTTTGTCCATTTGTTCATTCATTCATTGATTCATTTATTCATTCATTTATTCATTCTTTATGACAGGCACGGAGCCAACCAGATACAGATCATAACT
>NW_007765299.1:0-6214 GCF_000696425.1 Galeopterus variegatus
CTAATAGAGGCTGATACTAGATGCTAGTGAAGAATGGGAATATGGATACAAGGGTGTCAGTCGTGAGAGCCACATTTTCCTCTGGGTGACGAACTTTTTATTTTACTTTTCACATTGCCCGTGGGAATATTCAGCTCTGCTTTTTTTTTTCTAACATGGAATTTTAGAGAAAAAGAAATCTATTACCTCTAAAAGAAATACCTGCAGAAGTCATGGTATGAGTTAAGAGAGGTCTGGCCTACAGGGGAATACTTTCCAAGTAACATTAATAACAATACAAATATAAAATATGGAGAGTCATAAAACTCAGAAGTTTGATTTAGTGTAGTGACATTGTCTGAGTCACCCGTGTATATATTATACTGCATTGCTAGTTGAATTATAAAATGTTGCTGAACATAAGTGCAATGCAGTATACTACTTTCTAACTCAACACAGTACTCTTAACTGTTATGTCCATCATATTTAGCAGTTTCTGTAGTTTCTGGTTTTCCTAGTGTTCTTCCTAAATTTTAGCTCCAACTTAAATACCAGGTACAATATTTATTTAACATTTGATATGTCATATTTTTTCTAGTCATATAATTTACAAACTGTGCTCACACTTATTATTTTATTTGATTCTCACATAATCTCTTAAGGTTGCCAGGGTAAGTATCACTAGCCCTAAGTTCCTAAAAGTTTATGCCGATGCTTAAAAACATTCCATAATTCATCTGAAAGTTCATACCCTGACACATGCTTTATTATTTTCCTTATTATTTATCATCATCTAATATACTTTAGATTGCACTTATTGATCCTATTTTTGTACATCTCCCCACACACACTACAGTGCAAGCTCCACAGGGTAAAGCGTTTTCTCCGCTTTATTTGCTGCTATATCCCCGAACCAAGAACAATGCTTGGCAAGTAGTAGTTACTCAGTACATATTTATTGAATGAATAAACATAAGTTGGAAAGAAGACTTCTTGTTAGTAAAAATAGATGCCTGAAAATGGTGAAAAAATGGTTTCAAACAATTATAGCTAGCATTTATTTTCTTGTCCACACATGTGTGATCTCATGATGGAGTTTATCATAGTGAATTAGAGAAAACTGTCTTCAGGGTGAGACTCCCTGGATTTGAATTACAAGTCCACAGTTGTGGCCTCAGAAAGGTTATACAATCTTTTAAGCTTCAATTATTAATTTGTATTATAGGGATGATAAAAACATACTTAAATAAACCTTTTGCAAAAGTAGTATGAGTGACTGATGGTAATTGCTCAGTCGAATGATGCTAACTTAAGTAATAGTAATCCTTACAATAACTCAATGTGCTATATGCAGCTATTTTCCCCATTTTATGAATGAGGAATGTGAAGCATAGTGACATTAAGAAATTTGCTGAAGATTATACGGCAAATGATAACCTCAGATCACTCTGACTCCATAACCCACATTCTCAACCTCTGCAATATCCACCCATTTGGAAAATAACTTTAAAAAGCAGGAGAAAATATCTTCTGCAACAACAAGAAAACATTACATTCCACCAACATCCTAATTCAGAGTTATGTATTTATTCCAGTTTTAAACTTATGTTCTATATTGAAAGGAATCTGGGTTTTCTAAGCAGAGATGTAAACATAATATCATCACAAACATGGCTAAATTCTCTAATTGCACTGGGCCTGTGTTGCAGCAAATATTTATTGAAGTAAGTAGGCTTGCTACTGGGACTTATAACTAGTCTTATTAAATAAGAATTTCCATTGAAATGGAAATGATATAATCTGCCAGACAGGAATTTTGACCTTAAGTGAGTTTGAAAAGAACATGCCAGATGCATAGAAAATACAACGATATATCAATAACACACATATTGATCATGATATGGGTTAGCGTTCTCTCTCTCTCTCTTTCTTCCCTCCCTCCCTCCCTCTTTCCCTCTCTTCTAGCTCTCTCACTCTTCAGTTTGTAAATTTAGGAATCTGTATATGAACAATCGTTGAGATTATTTGTCCTGACATTTTCTTTATAGCAATGACTGATGGAGAATCATTGGCCAGATAAATGTGACGCAGCAAATGTTTATGTGTAGACACACACACAGCCAGACAGAATAAGAAAACAAGAGAGAGGGAGAGAGAGGGGCAGAGAGAGAGAGCGAGAGAGAGAGAGAGAGAGAGAGAGAGAGAAATAGATATTAGAGTTGCTAGGGCTGGATTCTCAGGGGAGAGATATCTGTTCGACATGTTTGCTAGAAGTCTACAGCTTAGCTGCCTGGAATAAATGCACTTTTTTTCCACTTTCCCCCAAATAGGGTCAGTGGGGTGAGCTCTTATTTATAGAAGAAAATGGTTGCAGAAAATTGAGTAGGTCGTTACAATGGAGTTTCTTTGTAACCTTAGCCAAAATTTTACACTTTACTCTCAAAGGAGAGAGAGAGAGAGAGAGATTACTTGCATTGTTTCTTCCTACCTACTAAATCTTGACATTACTTTTCCCTTGAGCTAACTATATTTTCTTTTGAACAGATACTGATTAATGTTTTCTTTTGATAAATTTCAATTAATTCTCAGGTGTGCTTTTTTTTAGCAGTGTTTTGTGTATTGCCTCTGATTTATATGTTCTGCTAATTGTGATTATGAATAATTTGTCAAAAACCAATCATATATAGTACATTTCAGGCAAGCAAGAAATTTTTTAAGTGAAAGAAAATCCAAACGATCAACAGCACTTTAACTTTTAGTGGCTCAGGAAATACTTGGATGATGACTCTGTGTGTGTATACATATGTACATATGCAATTTTGTGTGTGTGTGTGTTAATCTAAAGCTCTGCAACCAGTTTTATGTTACATCTTTTGGTTGATTAGATTCATTACACATTGTTATGCCTCTAATTCTAAAATCTCAACATCAATGAAATATAAACAACCAAGAGGGTATCCAGTAACTCAATTTAGCAGTCAGGAGTTGTATGGCTTTGGATACCATTGGAATGTCATTCCAGCAATATCTGGAAAATTCTGACATTTCAAACCTGTGTCCCAAATAGGCAATGCTATACATAGAAAATTTAATCTCAAAGAGGCACAGAATGTTTGACAAAAGAAAGAAATGAAAATGCTAACTTATGGTATGTTTATCATAGTCTCTTCATATACAAATGTAGCATATGAAACATCACACAAGCCTGATAAACAGTGCACTCAAATTCTACTTAGGGAGGAGGATTTCATAGCAGATAGGAGCACAGAGATTATGAATTGGACATATAGTCACATCTAAGTTTCAACATTTCTTAATAATGTAACTTTGAGTAATTTAATTAATGTAAGTAATGTTTTGTTTTGTCATTTGGAAAATGACACTAATAATGCCAGCCTCACAGTTACTTATAAAATAAAATATTGAACACAAATTGTTATAGTCTTTGGATCAAAAAGTGTCTCTTTGGGCCAGCCCCATGGCTCACTAGGGAGAGTGCGGGGCAGGTAGCACCGAAGCTGCGGGTTCGGATCCTATATAGGGGTGGCCGGTGTGCTCCCTGGCTGAGTGTGGTGTGGACGACACCGTGCTGAGGGTTGCTATCCCTTTACCAGTCAAATAAATAAATAAGTGTCTTTTCCATCATCATTATCATCATCACCATCATGTAATTTTTATCATTTACTTATTTACTTATTTTAGATTAGACCACAGTCAGAAATCAGCTAAATATAAAGAACAGTAAAATCGAGCCATCTAACAAGAGTGTTAGTAGGAATCAGGATCAAGTTGCCATGCCAGAGTCAGAAACATGGAAATATTAGGGTATAATTAAACCAAGGAGATTAAAAAAAAAAAAAACTAAAAATATGGGTGAATAGAGATGGAAAAGGCAAAGAAAAAGCAAAGTTGGTACTCCATAGATAGGAACTCCTCAGTAAGAGAGCCATTGGAAAGCATAAAGGCTTACTTGTCTAAAGTATCTATGTTCAATGACTGAAAACTCCCTTCTCCTTGGTTCAGGTACATATTTTCATGTCATTGGTCTACCTTTCTACAAATCTAAGTAATTTTTAGACTTAGTAATGTAAATTTACCATAAGGGTTGAAAAAATGTTTCCAGGAAATGGACGAGAAGTCAGAGGGTAATCTAATGAATGAGCACAACTAGTTCATTCAGTAGAATTTTTTATTATAATAGTCATAGTACAGCAGTAATTTTTAAACCCTAGTTTCTAGTTTTTAGGTTTGGTGTTTAGAAGAGAGATATTCATTGTATTAATATTCTCTGAAGTATTCATATATGTTTTTCATATGTATATGAAAATGACATACTTACCACTGGGATATTGTTAGTTTATTTATATGCAAATATGTACTATAAAAGTAAAAAACTCCATGGGCTGTCTTTCCACTGACAATATGAATGGTAGGGCACTGAGTTGAGTAGGCAGTTTTTAGTAAACAAAAAGATACTAGTGGAGTACATACTCCCAATTCTATCCTTTGGTGCATACATTGTGCATAAATTGGTGCATAAACTATTCATATAATTCTATGCCAACTAAAAACATAAAGTACATAGTTCTAATCATGTAAGACCAGGACACGTAGACTTTTAACCTCCTGGGATTTTACTTCTACTATATCCTCACATAAGTCTCAGCATTAGCTCAGGCAGTTAATAGATGTATTATAAAGGAAGAAATGAATCTTTGAAGCAGGGTAAAGACACAATTCAGTCAAGATAAGATTTTTCTTTTTTTTTATTTTTTGTATATTTCTTTGAAAGTGTAAGCTATATGGAGGTGTCTTTATCTGACCCTGTGTTCCCTGATTCAGATGTATGTATAGAGGAAGATGAGAACTGACTGGAAAATGCAATCTGCTCAATACCCCTCCACACTGATTAGTGCTAAATTAGCACCTTCTTTCCCATGAGGAGTACTGAGTTCCATATAAAGTGATTTATTTATGAATCATTTTCATTGGATATAAGTGATTATGCCTATAAACAGGTTTTCTTTCCTTTAATAAAGTTAGAATACCAAGAGTCCAATGCCATTGCTTTTAATAAATATAATTGACTGAAATGATTTATTTATACATTGATCAGTGATTATAAATTGTTTGAAAGTTTTGTTCAAACCACACAAAGCACAAAAATAAATCATTTCAATATGCATTTTTATAAATTGGAAAAAATAAACTTGCCAAAGACTTTACAACATTTGGAATGGAAATTGTCACTAAACAAAGGTGAGAGGAGAGTTTAAGATGGCGACAGGTCTGGAGCGGGCGTGCCAGAAGACAGCGCGAGCCTGAGAAGTGTGCGCTGTGCTGCTAGAGTACTATTTGCATTTCCAAGAGCAAGAAAAAATGAAGAAATCATTGATCAACTAATCTATAACGACTAAAAAGCAACTACAGATTTGAGGTTTTAGGGCTGACACAAAAGAAGATTCCTGATAGCACCCAAGCCACGCTGCAGGACTGAGTGAGCAGCCCGAGGCAACAAAGGCCAAGAAAGACGCAGAAACAGAGTAAGGTGCTGGACCGGCCCAGCTCTGTGAGCTCAGTGAGTGACCCCCAGCCCAGCCCCGGTTGTGGGGCAGACGCCCACCCGGCTACCACCTACCACACCAGGCTAGGCACTGGCACGAGCGTTGCCTCCATTTTCTTGGGTGGGGGAGGAGCCAGCCAGCTCGGATTGGCCAGGCCTGCCCTCTTTGCTTGACACGGCTCCTCACTGAGCCGAGCTACTTGCGTACCTCGGCGCGGGGCCCCCCGGGGCCTGCGGAGCAGCCTACAATCCCACTCCCCCCATGGATCTCTGGCGGGGCTGGTGGCAGGGGGAGCCCCCGGCCAGCATCGGGAGGGCAGGAAGGAGGAGCCCGCCCAGATTATCACTCTACCACACCCTGGGCTTCGGCCCCAGGTAAACTTCCTGTTTCTGGAGGCAGATACCATCTCTGTGGCCATCAGTTCGGAAGAACCCCAAACTGATTTCTGGTTGGGAGAGGTGAGGCTGGAGTGCTCTCGAGCTCACTTGAACCTGTCAGAGAGCTGACTGCTGGGGGGTGCCCGGGTCGGCCCATGCTGGGGGGATACAAGGAGGAACTGTGTGCTGTGGGATCCTCCCCCGAGGAGCTCACACCCTGGTGTCAGAGATAACTCAACTACACAGATAGCCACAGTACCGGGCGGAAAGTGAGAGGCCCAGAGGAGGCCTTAT
>NW_007765300.1:0-380 GCF_000696425.1 Galeopterus variegatus
CGAGGCTGTGCCCCTGTTGCACCACCCTGCGGGGCTCTGTGGCATTTCAGCAGCACCCCCCCACCACAGGCTCATGGGGAACGTCCCTTCTGTCTATGGTCAAATGCCAGACACCAGGCACCATGGTGTGGGTGGAACACCGCCTAGAGAGCCACATCATAAACAAGGCTTCATATCCATCATGAGGCTCTTCTGGCTGCGGCAGTAGGGTCCTTGTCCTGATGGACGGCAGTGACACGGAGGCCAAGGGCTCCATTCACATGGGGATACGCCCTCACCCCCGCCCCTCCTGGCTTCCTGTTCCTCTGAATCCTACGCGGCTGGCTCGGGCTCTCCAATGACACTGATGACCAATCAAACCCAAGAGCTGTTTCCGGAGC
>NW_007765300.1:5791-6214 GCF_000696425.1 Galeopterus variegatus
CATCACGGACCTATTTTTAAACAACAGAAAAATAGACTTTAACGACGACAAGAGTTAGAAATGATTAATTCACATTCTCTAAGAGTAGAAAGTGTGAGAACCCTGGCCAGGGAAATGCTCAGGGACAAGTCTGCAGGGACCCATTCAGGTGCATCTGGGTAGCTGTGGCTGAGACTCCCATCTCGTCCATATGTGATGCTGACTCCTACAAAGCCTGGTTCCTGCTCTAGCCATAGGAACCAGGTGTTACCACCTCACTTGTGACTAGCCATGCAAAAACAAAAAAAAAGAAAAGAAAACAGACAAAAATAAAATTAGCAAGAAGAACCCAGCAGTATAGTAAAAGAGTAGTGCACACAACAAAAGGAGTTCACAGCAGGAATGCAAAGATGGCTCAACATTAGAAAATCGATTACTTAACAC
>NW_007765301.1:0-254 GCF_000696425.1 Galeopterus variegatus
AATAACACCTCAAACCATTAACCCCGGTCAGCCGTAATCCTCAGGAATTGCACGGCAGAGTAGTTGTCCCTGATATATTAAGGTGAAAATGCATTTTTAAAAAGCCTATGGATTTATTTTAATGGGCAGCACTATCACCAGTAGCCATCGGGCCTTTTCGCAGACTGAACGCCTCAGCCCGGGCCTGGCCCTTGTTCACTCTGCACCGTTCCTCTCCCTCTTCCTGCTGCCTGCCTATTCTTGCACCCTTTGCT
>NW_007765301.1:5720-6214 GCF_000696425.1 Galeopterus variegatus
GAGAGAATCTGACTCATTTCCCAATTCTACCCCCATAGTAAATTGGTCTCTTCTGTCACCCACTACATGAGGAGGATCACTTTCACCCTTTTCCTCAGACAAGGCCAATTTTGTCTTTTTCAAACTTTCTGTGTTGGAGGGGATATAAAAAGGAAGGGGGTGCCATAGAGCCATATCTACAAAGCTAGCACCTAAGAAAAACAGCTGCCAAAACTTATCTAGAACCCAAAATGCCACGGGTGGAGTCACTAACTCAGGCTCTGGGGGACGAGGGGTGCAGACAGAGCACGAGTGGGAGCCGAGAGGGGGCGCATCCCAGCCCCTGCCGCCACCCTGGAGCAGGAGCGGGAGCGTGGGTGCCTCTGCGGCCCACCCGAGCCGAGTAACCCCCTCAGTACAGGTGCTTCCTGGGGGTTAATGAGGCACAGAAAAGAATAACACCTCAAACCATTAACCCCGGTCAGCCGTAATCCTCAGGAATTGCACGGCAGAGT
>NW_007765302.1:0-219 GCF_000696425.1 Galeopterus variegatus
TTCCAGGTGAGGCTGGTGGTGTGGTGTGAGCTCAAGCATGTGAGTGAAACAGGCTTGAGTCTGATCCCACTTCATTTACCTCCAGCTACATGACTTTGAGCAAGTCCTTTAGCCTCTCTAATTCTGTTAAATGGGTATTATTCCTTCCTAACAGGATCGATGTGAGGACTAAAGGAGATTCAGAAACAAAATATCAAGAACAATGCCTTGCCTGTAGTA
>NW_007765302.1:5568-6214 GCF_000696425.1 Galeopterus variegatus
CTCACACTTATGCTCTCAGGAGAGTGGCAGAAGGCTACTTTAGGGTTGTTTTTCTTTGCATATAATTATGACAGCTTTGAGAGTGAGTCTGAGCCCTGCAAATCACTGGATTCAGCATTAAAGTTGAAGTTCTATGTCTGGCTGTGCTAGTCTTCAAGGAGGAGATCCTGTTACCAACCAGCTGTAAGACCTTGGGCAAGGCACATTGTGATTGGACTAGGTGACCTAAGGTCCATCTCATCACAATTCTAATGTATGCCCAAATGCAGGACCTGCAAACATTTGATGTCAACATCTGATGTCAAGAAGTTGGTTGTAACATAGAGAAGAACTTAAAACTAGGACCAAAGCTGGTTTCATTTATAATAAAAATGGCTTATACTTCAGAGATCTTGTATAAACATGCTCAAATAACTGCCATCTTAAGCAAAACAAAATAAACACTCCTTTCACTCCTTATTGACTGCTAGGTATGGCCACATTTTCTACCCCCTTCAAAGCCAAACCACAAAATAATTGTCTGTACAGTGTTTCTACTTCCTTACCACCTGACTTCTTTCCTCACTTCAAGTCTGGCTTCTCCTCTACCTCTTGAAATTTCTCTTATCAAAAATCACCAACAACGTCTATGGTGCCATAGAGAATA
>NW_007765303.1:0-335 GCF_000696425.1 Galeopterus variegatus
CACACTCTCCTGCTGATGCCCCCTCCCCTTGGGAAGGGTATTTCTTCACAGTGCTTTGAAGGGGAGCAGTTAGCTCGGTGGTTCCCCGACGTTTCCCCAGCATTCAGAAGTTGCTCTGTTTGAACGGCAGGGTCAAATTTTTCCTGAGAAGAGAGCGCAGTGACCTCCAAAGGGGGCGTATGGTGAGGGCTTTCCTCTCCCCCGCACCACTTCCTTCATGAATGAAATGCATCGCCAAGAGGCCACCACACCACTGCCAACAAAGTCCGCTACAAGTCCTGATGGTTCTGCTTCACTGTGGGGCTATTAATATTAGTATTAATGGATTAGTCCAT
>NW_007765303.1:5998-6214 GCF_000696425.1 Galeopterus variegatus
CACTGTGATTCTTCAGCCCCATAAGCAGCTGGAGGCTTCTCTCTCCTCCCTGCCTTGGGGCCCACTCTCCCTGCTGATGCCCCCTCCCCTTGGGAAGGGTATTTCTTCACAGCGCTTTGAAGGGGAGCAGTTAGCTCGGTGGTTCCCTGACGTTTCCCAGCATTCAGAAGTTGCTCTGTTTGAACGGCAGGGTCAAATTTTTCCTGAGAAGAGAGC
>NW_007765304.1:0-437 GCF_000696425.1 Galeopterus variegatus
ACAAAAGGTATATAATTCCTCCCCCTTTACTGAAATAAGATTTGAAAAGTGGAACATGTACATGCATACAAATTAACCTTCCCATATTAAACCAGACAGAAAATGATTTGTTCTCTGATAGGTTCTGGACATGACTGGTGCCATCTTGGACGTAACTGGTGCCATTTTACACACACTCAGCACAGAATGGTCACCAGTCTTTCCCTTATGAGAAACCCCGTGGTTTCTGAGAAATAGAAACTCTTTCACACCAGCACCAGACCACTCCCTGATTATGTCAGCCTTCCTTACAGTCTATATAAGCTCTCCCACCCCCACACCTGGTGCTATCCTCCATTCTGAGCACAATCTGGCACATTTTCTTCCTTTAATAAAACTTGATCAGAACCTGGCATTTCGGCTCACTTTCTTTCAGTCTCAAAATTAAGACAAAGACA
>NW_007765304.1:5938-6214 GCF_000696425.1 Galeopterus variegatus
GGATGATTTTGGCATGCAGTGTGTAACCTTACTCCCTCCGCTGGGTTGCTGTTCTAAAGAATGATACACTAGACTGATCCTCTTATTTTTCAGGTGTAAAACTAAGTTGAGAAGTTAGGAGGCTTGCCCAAGGTCCATGCTACAGCTGGTTAGCAGCAACACAAGGTTGGTGGCCTCCAGCCTTGCCTCTCAGTGAGCCAATGGCTCTACAGTCAAAATCAGGCGTGTCTCTCATCACATCAGTCTGTATCAGGAAAATGGACAATTCCAACCTGA
>NW_007765305.1:0-479 GCF_000696425.1 Galeopterus variegatus
AGCTGTGATGGTGGCTGTTGTGGGCCACTACTGTAGAAATGGTATGGGGCCTCCCAAGTCATGGTGGCATGAGCTTCTGCTTTGTGTGCGGGCAGGGTGGGGTGTGGCTGGAGCTGCCTGGGTTTTCTCTAATGCTTTCGTCAACTGCTTGTTAATTCGTGTGTCAAACTCTGTGGGCCAGAAGGATATGAGGAGTAGAGATAATTTGATTACACATTTATCAACCATAATTCCCTATTTATTAAAACTAATTTTAATTTTTAAAATAGATATAGAGCTATTTATTTTTTGCCTTTCTTCTTTTGTTGGTTTTAGAAAATTTTATGGTTTAATGAGTTTGTACACCTTAAGGTATGCAGTACATTGGCATAAGTTGTTTATAATCTCATCATATTATAATTTTCAGCCGATATTATCCATAACGATGACTCTGCTTTCATCCATGATATTGGTAATTTGTATTTTCTCTTTTTTTGTTA
>NW_007765305.1:5952-6214 GCF_000696425.1 Galeopterus variegatus
CTATATGTTTATTTCTGTTCATCTGATAGATCAGTTGCTTCCTCTTTTACTCTGGAGTGGACTTTGAGAAGAAAGACTTCCTCATCTTTTTCCAGGCTCCTCCAGTGACTCCCGTGTGTCAGTACAGTGAAATATGCAGTGGGCCACCTGCATAGTGTTTGTAGCTGCTACTGTTTGGCAAGTCATCCTTGCGGCTGTAGAAGCTGTGATGGTGGCTGTTGTGGGCCACTACTGTAGAAATGGTATGGGGCCTCCCAAGTCA
>NW_007765306.1:0-358 GCF_000696425.1 Galeopterus variegatus
AGATATCTAGCACAGCTACAGTAAACACTAAAGTGTAAATAGGTCCACAAGAATCAATAACAGAATTAAAAAGACTTTAAGAAACTATACCTAAGAAATACTTACTGAGGGCCGGCCTGTGGCTCACTCGGGAGTGTTCGGTGCTGATAACACCAAGGCCACGGGTTCGGATCCTATATACGGATGGCTGGTTCGCTCACTGGCTGAGCGTGGTGCTGACAACACCAAGTCAAGGGTTGAGATCCCCTTACCGGTCATCTTTTTAAAAAATAAAAATAAATAAATAAATAAAAAAATAAATACTTACTGAGTGAGAAAGGAGGAAGAGGATCAGGCAGAATGGGGGAGGCGATGTGAG
>NW_007765306.1:4942-6214 GCF_000696425.1 Galeopterus variegatus
TTTAGAAGTCAATAGACCGACCTCTCCTTGTTCTGTTCCCCAATTTTATTGTGTTTTTTCCCACTCTAACCTTCACTTTATGTTCTCTCTCCCCCTGACACACACATACTCCACCTTTTTTTATTGCTTGCTTTTCATCTTACAAAATGCAATTATTACAGTCTTGGCACATTTTCCATCATTGCATATTTTGTAAATACATAGTGAGAACTGAGGTTTTTCCAAACTCTCTGAGGACTGAGAAAAATTGTTTTTAAGACATGAGCTCAATGCCAGAGCCTGTTCAGATAATGAAAGAGACTTTTGAGGCAGGTTATGATAGAATTTGAGGATCTCTGGAAGATTAAATAAGATGTCAAGGGGAATTCTTAATATTCAAGAATTTTGATTATAGATTTGAATTAAGAAACAACTAAAAAAATCTACTTCTCTTCTGGAAGGCTAACTCCCCTTCCTGAAAACCTGAGAATGAAAGAAAGGAAAATATCTTCCTTGGAATTTTTTTTTTTTTTTAATCAAGGGCTTTGGTTATGCATTCCATAGAGATTTGATTTTTAACTATTTTCTTTCAAAACCATTCTTTTCACTTACTTGTCTCCCCCAGCCTTCCTGACAGTCCTAAATTTTCTCTTTTTCTTAGGACTGAGAAAATTACCCTTGGCAAGTGGTATGATAGCTGATATCAACAGGAGACGAACGAAAATGGTAAAAGAGTAAGAAATTTAATTGTTGGTTAAAGTAAATGAAACCTGTATAAACAGAGTTATTTGATTTTTCTCATTACGCAGTTTATGCCTAAATGAAATCTCCTAAGATAATTTTAATTCAATGACTGCAGGGCAAAAAAATGTACATGAGGTAAAAAAATGCCTGGCTATGGGACATAAATCTCATCACGTTTAACAGCTGTAGATGGTGAGTCTGTGCAATGAGTAATCTCTAAAAGCGAGGACCATCAAGAAACACAAAAAGGAATTAATAGTTCCTTTATTCTTTGTAAGAACTGAGATCACAAAAACTACATGAGAAATTAACTAAATTCAGAATCTAAGGAAAAGAAAAATACTGTTCAAATGTATGATCAATTAAAAAGTAGCTTAAGAAGGTACACATTTATTTCAATTTGTTAAACACCTACACTCTGTGCACTTTGCAATAAACTTATCTTCTAAGAGCACCCTTAGGGGAACTTTGGAAGAAATGATAAAGTAACTTGATTACAATTTCATAACTAAACCAACAATATAGACTGTAAAACTAACTGTGATATGT
>NW_007765307.1:0-479 GCF_000696425.1 Galeopterus variegatus
TGATCTAGGAGTTAATAAGAATGCGTCAATGTCTAATTATAGAGCAGAGAGCACACACTCTGAATCAAATTCAAGGGCACGCAGATACTTAACTAGCACCTTTCCTTTCTGAAAAAGAAAGGAAAAATAAATAAATAAAGCAACAATAACAAGAACAACAACAAAAACAGTAGGTTCTAAAACTGTTACTTAGACATATTAACTAATAGGCCAATGATTAAGAGTTTGAATATTTTCACCTAATAAATGTGAGCCAAAATATAACATCCATCACTTGCTATATTTTTAATCTAGAGAAAGTTGCTGAACGTGTCTAACTTTCAGTGAATTCATCTGCAAAATGAAGTAATTGTAGTTTTAATCATATAGGATCATTGCGGCAATCAAATGAGAAAATGCAAGTGAACAAAATAGCACGCAGACCGATATATTATCAAGGGCTCAATAACTTAGTTGTTGCTATTTCTTACTTGTATATC
>NW_007765307.1:5837-6214 GCF_000696425.1 Galeopterus variegatus
CCAGCCTGAATGAAATATGAGGGCCCACAGCAAGCCTGAAAGATCTTGCCGTCTCTGCACTCTTCAGCTGAAGAAAGTGTCTGATCACTTATTCAGTTTCACTGTCATACTGTGATAACAACCTTCACTCCCTACATCATGTTAATTTTTAATTGGTCACCAATACTGGGGATTTGCTGAGCTGGGGATTTGCTGAACTGGACCCTGCCAGGAGTTGGTTGCTAAGTCAAAATAAATAAATAAATAAACAACAAAACAAAACAAAAAACTAGAAAATGTTAAGAATCAATTTTCCATGAAATGGAAGATAAGTTGTTGATCTAGGAGTTAATAAGAATGCGTCAATGTCTAATTATAGAGCAGAGAGCACACACTCT
>NW_007765308.1:0-899 GCF_000696425.1 Galeopterus variegatus
GGGGTAGAAAACAAACAACAACAACAAAAAAGAGTGAAGTTCAGGCAGGAAAAGGTAATTCAAGACACTTAAAATTTGGCAGGAGAAAAGGGACAAATAATCATAATACAAGGTTGAATTATCAGAACAAGACTACGTAGCTGATAAAAAAATTCTCTAAAACTGCCTTAAATACTTGGCCTCCTGGAAGAACGTGTTGATCATGCTCTGCATTTCCAAGAACAGAGGATGGGACTATCCAGATGTGCGACTGAGCAGTAGGATGAGGAAAAGGAAGCAAACAACAAAAAAGGAGGCAGCCTCTTTCTGGCTTTTTTTTTTTTTTTTTTTTTTTAAAGATGACCGGTAAGGGGATCTTAACCCTTGGCTCGGTGTTGTCAGCACCACACTCTCCCGAGTGAGCCACGGGCCAGCCCATTTCTGGCTTTTTTGAGGTTGAGAGTGGGAGGGTAGGAGAAGTGAGAAATGGAAGCTTTCAGAGCTGGGAAGAGAAGATGGAAAACGTAGAGACATCAGTGCTCTGGCTGGCTGTGTTTAATACCATTCAATATATATATATATATTTTTTAAAGATGACTAGTAAGGGGATCTTAACCCTTGACTTGGTATTGTCAGCACCACGCTCAGCCAGTGGGCAAACCAGCCATCCCTATATGGGATCCGAACCCGGGGCCTTGGTGTTGTCAGCACCACACTCTCCCGAGTGAGCCACGGGCTGGCCCTCCATTCAGTATCTTTCTTGAGTTTAAAAGTGACTTATTATAAAAAAGTTGAAAATATGGAAAAGGTCAAAAAAGAGCAAAACAGAGCATTTATAATCCTATCATTCAACAGTAGCCTTTTTTTTTTTTTTTTCTAAAGATGACCGGTAAGGGGATCTTAACCCTTGACTTGGTGTT
>NW_007765308.1:5852-6214 GCF_000696425.1 Galeopterus variegatus
CTGACAACACCAAGTCAGGGGTTGAGATCCCCTTACCGGTCATCTTTAAAAAAAAAAAAAATGATTGCAGTAAAGCCAGGAGACCCATTTTTGGCTGTAACAAATATTTGCTTAACTCAGTATATAAGCTTTGGGTTTTTTTGGGGGGGTGGGGGTGGCAGCTGGCTGGTATGGGGATCTGAACTCTTTCAGTACATAAGCTTTGAATGTTTGCTATATGCCAGGCCTTCTAGGTCCTCTGGAGGGGTAGAAAACAAACAACAACAACAAAAAAGAGTGAAGTTCAGGCAGGAAAAGGTAATTCAAGACACTTAAAATTTGGCAGGAGAAAAGGGACAAATAATCATAATACAAGGTTGAAT
>NW_007765309.1:0-288 GCF_000696425.1 Galeopterus variegatus
ATCTTTCTGCAGAGAAAAAACAGAGTTTCAGAGAATTTTGTGAGTATTGGGAAATTTAAACATTATGTGGATATTAGATGACAATTTTTGTAGGTGTTATATGTGATTCATGAATTATGTAGGAGACTGCATTTTTTTCTTAGGACACGTTGAAATACTTGGTGGCAAAATATTATTTATTTTTAGATGGTATAGCAAAACAAATAATGTATACATAAATAAAAATGATTATATATAGAAATATGTGAAAATTCTTGAATCTAAGATGAAGTATTTATATATGCTCAT
>NW_007765309.1:5526-6214 GCF_000696425.1 Galeopterus variegatus
AGACTTTTTTTTATACTGAGAGTTCTTTGAATCTGTGTACTAGATTCGTCATTGTAGGTCTTCAGTGGTTTCTGAGAATTAAAACCAACACAATTTCCTGTCTGTGTGCTTAGAATTTCAGGGTCTAGGCCAAAAGAAAAAGAAAAAAGCTTAGCTCTTTATTCCAGGAGAACACTAGCTCTTGATAGATAAGACTGTGAGACAACTAAAATAGCTTACTTTTGGGGACTAGCATCTTGTTCACCAAGGCTCACTTCAGCCTCATCTCTGTTAGTCTATCAGTCCAAAGCTTTCATGTCATAAGTTTCCAAATCCCATACAGATCCATCATTTTCAGTGAGGCTCTAAAAACCCATCAAGTACCCTTTCCTGATTTCTCCATTTTCAAACAATACCAAAATTCCTTCAAGGTGGTTGCCTTCCTTATTTATTGAACCTAATAAATTTATTATTAATAGTTATAAACCTATTACCAAGTTTATTAAACGTAATCAATTAACGTTGCTTGATCAAGTTTTGATAATTATTTGAGGAATTGGTAGTTGACATTTCTCATACCTGATTCGATTAGAGTCTCTTGTCTTAAAGTGACACAGTAAACAAGTGGAATGTGTCAGTCTTAATTGGATCTTTCTGCAGAGAAAAAACAGAGTTTCAGAGAATTTTGTGAGTATTGGGAAATTTAAAC
>NW_007765310.1:0-882 GCF_000696425.1 Galeopterus variegatus
GAAGTCTGTTTCTGTGCTTTTTCCAGCTTCTAGGTGTTATGTGTAGGGCCTGGGTCCTGGTCTCCCTCTTCCATTTTCAAAGCCAACAACATGGCATCCCTATAACTTTTCTTCCATCATCAAGTGTCTCCTTAACCTTAGTCAGGAGAGGTTCTCTGCTTTTAAGAATTCATGTGATTAGATCACGCCCACCTGGATAATCCAGGTACTCTCTGCCTCTCAGTGTCTAGACCTTTAATCACATTTTCAAAGTCTGTTTTGCCATGTAAGGTAACATATTCACAGATTCTGGGGATGAGGAAATAGGCATCTTCAGGATCCTTATTTTGCCTACTACACTTTTCTCTAAAAAATAGAATGCACTAAAAATAGGATGCATTTAACTCCTGTAAATCCCCTGTATAGAAATCCTGCTGTTTTCAGTTTTGAGATATATGTGGTTATCTCTGTAAATAAAGAGAGGAAAAAGTCATCACCTTGTATCACAAATAAGGTGAAGAAAAGTCATCATTAAATAATTTTGACTTTAAAACTCATTTTCTTCTATTTTCTTGGGGATAGGGAAAGAAAGTGAAACAAACATCTGTGCTTTTGTCTACTCAGCTTCTCTTCTCTTCTTCATGTAACAAAAATGTCTCCCTCTTAGCCTTTGGTGAAGGGAGCAGGGGTTCTGTTTTTTTGCATTCTTATCCTAATATTCTGGTAAAGTTTCCAGTCATAGTTCTCCTCTAACTCCTCGTCTCAGGGCTATGCACATGCCCCAACCCTATCCAATTAGATTACCATATCCCCACCCCGGACATTGGAACTGGTTCAGCAGAAGAGCATTTAACCCAAGCTGGGCCCATTATAATACCTCCCTGAGGTTTCCCCCCCCCCCCC
>NW_007765310.1:1068-3186 GCF_000696425.1 Galeopterus variegatus
TTCTTTATTCATCTAAAGAACTCTACTAAAAGAAAAACCATACTGTTATTTAATTATCATTTCCTCTTCCAGCTTTGAAAAACATCAAAGTTCTCTTGCTATCACTCTTCCCATATTTTCCTTACTGTAAAATTGAAATATGTATCTTGCTATTTATGCGATAATAAATTTTATTTCTTGTTCTTAGACTTCAAAATGGTATTTGGCACTTTTTTTTTTCATTCAAAAGATTAAGCTTCACTAAATTGACTAGCTCCTTTTTCTAGACCAGTGTTTCCTGAAAACTGACCTTATGCTGGGAGAGTCTACATTGCTTCTATTTCATTTGATATTTATTAACCAGATGGGTAAACTGCAGCTCAGAGGGTATGAGACTTGCCTAAGTCACCTAACTAATAAATAGCAGAGATGGTACTTAAACTCCCAATTTCATTCCTTCAGCCAAACATTTAATGAGTGCCCTGCAGATGCCTGTCACATGCGAGGGGCTCGAGACTGGTACTGAGTAAGGCACAGTCTCTGCCCTGGAGGGCCTCTAGGTCTATGGGGGAATTCTCCCGCAAACCGGTGAATGCCAGGTGGTGTCTGTAGTGCCCAGTAGGGGATGACAGACTATGGGAAGAGGGGGAGTAGCGGGGGAAGGACACAAGCTAACTAATCAGTCTCCTGTCCTCTGTCTGACTTGAGCTGGATTCCCAGGCCTTGCTCAGGTATTGTAACATTGTCTGTCCAACAGGTCCCATGAACCTATCTTTGATGTTTTATTCATTTATTCAATAGTATTTGTTAAACATAAACTGTGAACATGTACTATGTTCTAGAAGCTAGAGACATAGAGGTAAAGAAGGAAGAAAAGGTCTCTTCTCTCATAGAGTTAAATTTTAGTGGGAAGACAGGTAATAATCAAACAAAAACAAAAGCAAAAAACCAAATCAAAGAAGCAAGAGAATATGAGCTAGTCATAAAACAGAGTGATGTGATAAAGAGTGACTGAGGTACTACTTTAGATTGGATGGCTTCTTTGAGGAGGTGACATTTAAGCTAAGCCAAGAATGGTTGAAGGAGCCAGCCTTGCAAAATTCTGGGGTGGGGAGCATTCCAAGCAGAGAGAACAGCTGGTGCAAAGGCCCAAGGTGGGGAGGGCAGGGAGGGGAGAGGTTATTGCTCTCAGTTTGAAAAGAAGGAAACAGAAGTTGTGTGGCAGTAAATGATTCACCCAAAATCTCTATTGTGTCTTCGAAACAGTTAATATTAGACATGCAATATCCTGGCTTCCCTTGGAGATAAGCAGTCGCTGGTGTGTATCTTTATAACACCCACAAGGATTGTTGCTCATTTTAAGCGACTGGCACGCACTACCAGGCAGAAGGAAGAACAATTCTGGAATTGGCTGTTGTTAAGCTGAGGAAGCTCATGAATATATTCTATTAGGATGACTTCAAGGTAAACAGGACATCCTGGCACCTGCTGAAGCCGTGACAGTATTGGAATGCTCTTCATATACTCAATATGTGTACATTAACTATCTACTGCCAGGAACTGAGTATAAGGCAGCAAATAAAGTAGCTTGCCCTCAAGAAGTGCCCTCAAGAAGCTTGTATCTGATGACATTATGCCAGGTGTTGCAGAATGGTTTATGTAATTTATACATGGTTTACTTCAATGCTCTTTAGTCTACCCAGTATTTGACTAAATTTAGAACTCTTTTATTTATTGTGTACTTGAACAAAGTAGGAAGTAGCACCAATTTTCAGGTTTTCCATTCTCTCTCCCCTATGGTCTCTGGTGAGTTTTTTTTATAATGGGAAATTTTCTCCTAAGGATGGATGTGGTTCCAATTATTCCTGCCCACATAGATCCAGAGCATTACTGCTGGCATCACCAAAACCTGACAGATAGAATGTTGGTTCCTCGCGTGGCTTATTTCTCCAGTTCTGGTCTATAATGTGGATTCAGACTTACACAGAACTTCCTCACCCCTTTACCTAGCTTCTGTCTGTCATGTCAGGGTCATTTCTTCATGGTTCCTGTCCTCTTAAGTCTGCTATATTGGAAGTAGAAACATCACTCAGTGGCTAAAATCTCCGAAAGCCAAGTGGAGGTCTAATTATTATAGAC
>NW_007765310.1:4802-6214 GCF_000696425.1 Galeopterus variegatus
TGGATAATCCAGGTACTCTCTGCCTCTCAGTGTCTAGACCTTTAATCACATTTTCAAAGTCCCTTTTGCCATGTAAGGTAACATATTCACAGATTGTGGGGATGAGGGAATAGGCATCTTCAGGATCCTTATTTTGCCTACTACACTTTTCTCTAAAAAATAGAATGCACTAAAAATAGGATGCATTTAACTCCTGTAAATCCCCTGTATAGAAATCCTGCTGTTTTCAGTTTTGAGATATATATGTGGTTATCTCTATAAATAAAGAGAGGAAAAAGTCATCACCTTGTATCACAAATAAGGTGAAGAAAAGTCATCATTAAATAATTTTGACTTTAAAACTCATTTTCTTCTACTTTCTTGGGGATAGGGAAAGAAAGTGAAACAAACATCTGTGCTTTTGTCTACTCAGCTTCTCTTCTCTTCTTCATGTAACAAAAATGTCTCCCTCTTAGCCTTCGGTGAAGGGAGCAGGGGTACCGTTTTTTTGCATTCTTATCCTAATATTCCGGTAAAGTTTCCAGTCACAGTACTCCTCTAACTCCTAGCCTCAGGGCTATGCACATGCCCCAACCCTATCCAATTAGATTACCATATCCCCACCCCGGACNTTTAAAATGGCTGAGGTACTTTCCCAAAATGGCTGGCGGCCCGGGCGTAGCCCAACAATAGAATGGCTTATTTCTCCAGTTCTGGTCTATAATGTGGATTCAGACTTACACAGTACTTCCTCACCCCTTTACCTAGCTTCTGTCTGTCATGTCAGGGTCATTTCTTCATGGTTCCTGTCCTCTTAAGTCTGTTATATTGGAAGCAGAAACATCACTCAGTGGCTAAAATCTCCGAAAGCCAAGTGGAGGTCTAATTATTATAGACTCAACTGTCTTTTTTGAAATCTTTCCATAATTTAATACCTGAAAGAAAAAGAAAAGAAAAAAATCAAATTATATTTGTATACTGACCTTGTGACAAAAGGGACTACACCACCAGCTGCGAACATGATGTAATTTATGCCCTCTCATCTTACTCATGGGAAATCTAGAGAGAACTTGAAGCCCCTCTAGCATAGCTATTTACAATTTTTCCTCGTCATTGGAAGCAAATAATATTAACAGACTGTGTGTGTGGTCTATTGTTCTTAACCAAAGTTCTATAGTTTCATACCACCTTATATTAGTTTTCCATTGCTGAAATAACAAATTACCACAAACATAGTGGTATAAAACAACACACATTTATCTTACAGTTCTGTAGGCCAGAAGTCCCTGGGCTGAAGTCAGGGAGTCAACATGACTAGGTTCCTTTCTGAAGGCTCTTGTGGCTCTTCTGAAGTCTGTTTCTGTGCCTTTTCCAGCTTCTAGGTGTTATGTGTAGGGCCTGGGTCCTGGTCTCCCTCTTCCATTTTCAAAGCC
>NW_007765311.1:0-209 GCF_000696425.1 Galeopterus variegatus
GTTTAAACAAAACAAAGCATTTTGATAAAGCATCCAACACATAGTATATGCTGCTACTGTTGTGTTAGTATTATTATAATTTTGAGCACTATAATCATCACTATTGCCAGTAGACTAACTTAGCTGAGACCAATGGAAAAGTCTTAACTCTAATTCAAGTGTGTTTCATCCATACCCACATTACATTCTGGGGTGTTTTTTTCACTAAC
>NW_007765311.1:5672-6214 GCF_000696425.1 Galeopterus variegatus
CATTTAATAGGGACTTTCACAGGATACAATGACTTAACCCTTAATATTAGGCACAATTACCCCAATTCATATTTTTTGCACCTCCACTGAGTTAGAAAAATATGTATAGACATGCTCACCCATTTGGTGATTGTTTTGGAAATAAAGATTATGAAGAAAATGTCTGTGGCCTGAGCAGGAGCAGGTAATTCATTTGGTTCTGGACACCAATTTTTTTGATGAGAAGTGACTAGAATCATCTTACTAAATTGAATATATGTAATTTTATTATATGTATGCAAAGTTGCATATGTAAAATAAACTTATTGTTAGATAACATTATTTATTTTAATAAGGTTAAATTATTAAGCCTTATTGAGTAAACATATTTATGATTAAAAACCCTTATTTAATCTTATTGGTTAAATAACTTTATTTAGACATAAATATTTGTAGTTATGTGCAGCCAATAATTTATCAAATAAATGTCATATTAGCCTATGTGTGTTGTATACATATATGTGCATTTTTTATAAATGAGGTAAATTTTACTATTTTTATTC
>NW_007765311.1:11863-12415 GCF_000696425.1 Galeopterus variegatus
TGAGCAGAGAATTGTTTCTTCTGGGTCACAAAATCAAAGGGTCCTCTAACACATAGCTACATATCAAGACATCAGTACCACAGTCAGCAGATTAAGAATGCTCCAGCCCTTACAACCCATAGATCCGAGGCTCCAGATTTCTGAAGCCCAGTCTCAGATTTCTTCTAGTTCTCTTGCTTCATAAATCTGTTTTGTGATTTTTTTGTTTTACTTTAGGGGAAGACAGTTGTGGGTATGATAAGAGCTGAAAGTAATACACCTCCCTAAACACATACATGTCTTGATATCTGGATGCTAAGAATGTTACCCTATAGGACAAAAGGATCTTGGCAGACATAATTAAGTATTTTATGATCTGGAGATTACCCTGGATTATCCAGCTGGAACCAATACATTGTCCTATTATAAGGACTATTATAAGGTGCCATGGTACAAGGAATGTGGGAGCATCTTGAAGCTGGAAAAGCAGAGAATTAGATTCTCCCTTAGAACTTCCAGAAGGAAAACAGTCTTACTGACTGCCTGATTTCACTTCAGTGAGAATTCTCACCT
>NW_007765312.1:0-265 GCF_000696425.1 Galeopterus variegatus
AATCCCTGATTCCTTTTACAGTAGAAGATTTAGAAACTAAGTGTTCTAGGTATTTAAAAACAAGGACTAAGATGCTAGATGAGTCTATTGCTATCTGGGTATGACTGCATTTAGGCCCTCTCAGAAGACAGAATAAACAACAAACACACACATAAATGCATGTCTTCATGTATCAGAAATTTATAAGAAGATTTTTTTGAAAATCTGAACTGCTGAACTGATCTACATCTATAAAAAATCAGGGTCACACATAGTGGTAATAAAG
>NW_007765312.1:5461-6214 GCF_000696425.1 Galeopterus variegatus
TGTGAGGTTGCCATGTTAGAGATCATCTGTTTGCACTCTGGTAGACAGTTCTAGTTGAGTCATGCCTTCTAGCCATTCTCACCAAGATTCCAGATATATCGGCGAAGCTATCTTGGATACTCTAGAGCAACCCCTGTGAACTGAATACCATGAAGTGACCACTATACACAACACAAAAAATAATTCTGAGTTAATAATTCAGCTGAGCTCTGCGTGAATTCTTAACCAGAAAATCATGACATATAATAAAATTTTGTTTTAAAGCAATAAATTTTGGAGTCATTTGTTATGCAGCCATAGACAAGTGGGATACTTACTAAAGCTTCTAGAATGTTTACCAGGCACTTTATGTCAAGCATTTCAGGAATCCTACTGTAGAGATTATGAGTACCTGTTACAATGAACTGAGTAATGTGGAAGATTCTGCTAGACTGGATGTCAGAGAAAGGGCTGCTATACCATTAAGAGAAAGAGTTAGTCCCAGCTGACTTCAGCAAGCCAAAAAATAACAATATTTTTCTCTTTAAAGGATCACTCTCTAAACTGATATTTCCAGCCAACTATACTCTTCACCAAGCTTCAAACCAGGAAAGATAAATTACAGAATATCTATATTCTCCCCCCCTTCCATATATATATGGAATAAAACCCACAAAAATGAAAAACCATAAAATAATTTACCTTAAATCTAAATTGTATATAAACATAAAATGACCCACTGTAAGTAAACAAAGAATAATCTCTGGGTATATG
>NW_007765313.1:0-506 GCF_000696425.1 Galeopterus variegatus
AAAAGAAGAGACAACAATGATACAAAGGACAAGAAGGAAGACTTAAAAATATTATAAGGTATATGCATTACCCAATGATGCTGTACCAGGTTATTTTGAAGTAAATTTATACATTAGCCTAAATGTATACTGCAACTCTAGGGCAACTGCTAGAAAAGTTTAAAAAAAAATATGACTGATACTCTAAGCAAGGAGAGAAAAGGAATCATACAAAGTTTTCAAAACCACAAAAGGCAGAAAAAGAGTGGAAGACAAACAGAAACAAACCAGAAGGGTAACAAATAGAGAATAGTAACGAACATGGTACATAGTAATCCAACTATATCAATAATCACTTTCAACATCAATGGTCTAAATACACTACTGAAAAGACAGAATATAAGAGAGGATCAAACACCAAAAGCAACTATAACGGAGGTATGGTTCTATCATTGTGCAAATGTCATAGATTTCACTTACACAAACCCAGATGGTACACAACGTACTACACACCTGGGCCATACATA
>NW_007765313.1:6009-6214 GCF_000696425.1 Galeopterus variegatus
CACTTCAGAAGACAGTTTGGCAGTTTCCTAAAAACGAAACATAGCCTTTCCATACAATCCATACAATTATTCATGATGCTGAAAAACAACAACCAAGACATTCTTTAGTAGATGAACAAATAAATTATAGTGTATCCATAAAATGGAACATTACTTAGCACTAAAAAGAAATTAGTTATCAAGCTATTAGAAGACATGGAGGAAC
>NW_007765314.1:0-548 GCF_000696425.1 Galeopterus variegatus
TCATAGGGCTTTAAATTGCATTTCCATGACGACAGCTGATGTTAAGCAATTTTTCTTATGCGTAATGGTCATTTTTTGAGAAGTGTCTATATCAAGTGTCTGGATACAAGTTCTTTTTTTTTTTTGGTCTTTTGTCTTTTTCCATGTCTGGCAACGGATCGCAACCCTCAGTGTTGCCCCCGTACCGGACCGGGGACCGGCAACGGGATTGCAACCCTCGGTGTTGCTCCCGCGCCTCGCTCAGCCAGTGAGCGGGAACCGGTCTGTATGTGGGATCCGAACCCTCGGGTGGGAGCGCCGCCGCGCTTCCCAAGCGGAGCACTATCCAGTGCGCCACTGGGCCGGCCCCTGGCTACAAGTTCTTTGTCAGATATATGATCTGCAAATATTTTCTCCCATTCTGTGGCTTGCCCTGTCATTCTCATAACCATGTCTTTCACAAAGAAAAATTTTTAGTTTTGATAGAATCCAACATACCATTTTTTTGATGGTTGCTGCTTTGTGTGTCTAAGAATCTTACTCTACCCCAAAATTCCAATGATTATTAT
>NW_007765314.1:5753-6214 GCF_000696425.1 Galeopterus variegatus
ATCTGCTTATACCCACTGGCTGCCTGCCACTTTCTGCCATGAGTAGAAGCAGCCTGAGGCCTGAGCCAGATGCATCCATCAAGAAACTGTAAGCAATAAACCTCTTTTCTTTATAAATTACCCAGTCTCGGGCATTCTGTTATAGCAACCCAAAACGGTCTAAAACACATTTTTAACTCCCACCCATAGTGCATGAAAAATCTGTTACTCCACATCTTCACCAACACTTGACATTATCAATTGTTTTAATTTTAGCCTTCTACTGGATATGTACTGGTATCTCATAGGGTTTTGTTTTGTTTTGTTTTGTTTTTAGGCAGCTGGCTGGTCCAGGGTTTGAACCCTGGACCTTGGTGTTATCAGCACCATGCTCTAACTGTCTGAGCTAACTGGCCCACCCTCATAGGGCTTTAAATTGCATTTCCATGACGACAGCTGATGTTAAGCAATTTTTCTTATGC
>NW_007765315.1:0-462 GCF_000696425.1 Galeopterus variegatus
CCACCCTCGTCCCCGGACTCTGCCCCCAGCCTCTGGGTGACCTGATGGGACTGCCTGCTTGTCCTGCTCCTCCACGGTGGGGCAGGGTCTGGGGTGGGGCCCCTTCACTGGCTCACACCACCTGTGCTCTAAGTAAGGCTGGCGAGACCCAGCAGGGCCCACTTGGGCCGGGGGAATCAGAAGTGGTTTCGCAAGGAACCCCCTAGCCAGTGAAGGCCGTGGGTGTGAGCCAACCTAGGGAAGCGAGAACACGTGACCAGCAGTGGTCACCTTCTGCCCACCCCCTCAAGTGTACCTGTGTCTGCACCCCCCACTCCTTCTCCTGCCCCTGATGGAAGGCACAGGGGCGTCCCGCCCAAGCCAACCTCCCCAACCTGCACCCAGGGAACCCATAACCTCCCACTTGCTTGGAAGTGGCCTCTTCTCAAATCTCCAGCCCCTATCTCCCTCCCGACCACTTTC
>NW_007765315.1:5640-6214 GCF_000696425.1 Galeopterus variegatus
GGGGGTCATGCCACAGGGTTGTGGTCCTCAAGCCTCAGAGTCCTTGGGGGGCCCAGCCTGGCTCAGCCCTCTGAGATTCTGATGGAACTGGTTTGGGCAACATATTTTGTTTTAAGAACTGTCAGCTGATTCGGCTGCGCAGCCCAGGTGAGGTGCCGTGGCTCAATGTAATCTCATTACATGGATGTAACATGAGATTCCAAATGTCACGGCTTTAGGTAAGACTCTGCTTGGGTTTGGGGCAGAAGCTTCAGCTGATTAAAAGGAAAAAAGAACAGAGCAGGAGTCCAGAGCCCCGGGCCCTTGTGTAGACTCTGCCTCAGCATCTCTGAGCAACCGCTCGAATTTCTGGGCCTTGGTTTCTTTATCTGTAGAATAGGACTGTCATCCCGCCGCCCTCACAGGGCTGGTTTCTGTGAAAGAACTGAGCAGGCCCCTGGGTTCCCACAACCACAGGGACATGGGGCTAAGCAGGGCTGTGCTTCTGCTTTCCTGACTTCGGGTTTTGATTGGCCACCCTCGTCCCCGGACTCTGCCCCCAGCCTCTGGGTGACCTTATGGGACTGCCTGCTTG
>NW_007765316.1:0-227 GCF_000696425.1 Galeopterus variegatus
TTAAAATATGTATACATTGTGGATTGGTTAAATTAAGCTAATTCATGTATGCATTACCTTATATACTTATCATTTTTTTTATTGTGAGAACATTTAAAATCTCTCTTAGCAATATTCAAGTAGATAACACATTGTTATTAACTATAGTCACATGCAGAACAATACGTCTCTTGAGCTTATTCCTACTATCTAACTGAAATTTTGTATCCTTTGACCACCCTCTCTCC
>NW_007765316.1:5761-6214 GCF_000696425.1 Galeopterus variegatus
TTACACATATTAATGCACAACTCTTCACAACAAAGCTGTGAGATTTCTTATCAGGCCCATTTTACAGATGAGGAAACTCAAGTGAACAGCAGATAAATACCATGTCTACAGTCCATAAGACTTATTAATGCAGGAGCTTTGTGGAGCCCAAGCAATGTGGTTCCTGTGTCAGACTCTTTTTTTTTTTTTAAAGAGAAGGGCTCTGAGTTGTGCGTTCCATTTTCATGTTCTACGTTATTCTTTACTTAACAAAAGCATTGAACTTTGAGGTGTTACATTGTTCATAGATAAAAACATGATGTGAAGTATGCTTATGTTATTTTTTATTTTTTAAATTTATTTAGTGGACAAATAGAAATTATACTTATATTTATGATGTACAACAAGATGTTTTAAAATATGTATACATTGTGGATTGGTTAAATTAAGCTAATTCATGTATGCATTACCTTA
>NW_007765317.1:0-252 GCF_000696425.1 Galeopterus variegatus
AGGGTTGAGATTTAATGAAATTAATGATCGTTTCTTCATCAAGGACATTTGGAAGCAAAATACACTGTTTCTTCATCTCCCAGGTCACTTTCTCCCTTCTGTCTGGCCCCATCCCCAGTCTATGCCTATTTATTTCATATTTTACAAATAATTAATTAATTACAAATAATTACAGATTATCAATTCATTGTTAAATCCCTATTTGCTAGCACTGTACCTGACAGAACAGGTAAACGAGACATCTTTGATCAG
>NW_007765317.1:5799-6214 GCF_000696425.1 Galeopterus variegatus
ACACTACAGTGATTTTCCCAAAATTCTAAGATGAGCAGGTGCTTGTCTAAAACCTGTGAACTCCACTTAGCATGGAGCAGTGGCTCTCAACACTTCAATCTCAAGACCCACTTACATCCTTAAGAATTATTTAAGACCCAAAGCTATTTTATTTATGTGGGTTATATCTTCCTTCAGTTTATGTGGGTAATATATTGTGACATTTACCATATTACAAATCAAAACTGTCACATTTAAAAATATTTATCTAAAAATAAAAATGAAAAACCCTGCACAGGTTAACATAGATAACATTGTTTTTCATGAAAAGCAAGCCTAATTTCCAAGACAAAACAAAACAAAGACACACACTCAAGGGTTGAGATTTAATGAAATTAATGATCGTTTCTTCATCAAGGACATTTGGAAGCAAAAT
>NW_007765318.1:0-360 GCF_000696425.1 Galeopterus variegatus
GGTGCCCTGAATGTTGCCCTGGAGCTCTGGGTGACGGGAAATGTGCATTCTCCACATTGACCTATTGGTGTTCTGACGTGCACACCTGTGAGCTTAGTGAGTGCAAGGCCCCCTCCTGCGCGTGCCCATTGCTGGTGCCTGGCAAGGCTGAGGCTCTGAGCCTGCACGAGGCATCAGAGAGACCGGAACCCTGTCTTCCCCCCACCCTTGGGGAGGCCTGGCGGGGGGACCTGCAGCAAGAGAGCGACACAGCAGGCGGGCTGCAGAGCGAATAGTGCTAGCAGGAGGGACGGGGAGGTGGGGCTGCAGGGGTCCTCAGGGCAGCCCAGCAGGCAGTGCTAGTGGCCGTGACCTCGGCCA
>NW_007765318.1:5455-6214 GCF_000696425.1 Galeopterus variegatus
AGAGCACCCACACCTCCAGTGGGCTCAGTGACCCAGGCAGGCCTGGTGGAGCAAGTGTCCAGTGTTAGATGTGAACTTCTGGTGAGTCTTTGTCCTTTTCTGCCATCATTTCTGGTCGATCAGCTGGGAGAAGGTGTCTTCAGGAACTTTCCTATTCTGAGATTGCTAATTCCTGCTCCTTCAGGTCACAGGCCCTCAGAGTGTGTGACGTGGACGGATGAACCCCCTTGGCATTTTCCACTTGGTGTGAGTTACAGATCCAGGCTTGGGCTCACATCCTGATGTAGCAGCAGGCTCCTGAGCACCTCAGAAACATGGATTTCTTACCTGAATTTCCACCCCGAAGCCAGGCTGGTAGCGAGCAGAGCGGTTCTCATCTCAGCTCTGCCCCACCAAGGCCACTCCCTCGCCCCACTCCACTTTCTTCTTGGGGACACGGGAGCAGAACAATCAAATCTTTCCCCCAAATGAGGTCCAGGGCAAGTTCTTTGGAGGGGCTGTTTTCGTTTTAGCTCGGGTCTGGTTAGAGCTCTGCCTCCAGCTCACCGGGTGACCTTCAGCAATGAACCTTCCATCTCTGGCTCCTGCTGTAACTGAGGTGGCACCTGCTCTGGAGTCTTTCAGGTGTAAAATGATTCAGAACGTGGTTTGTGTTGGTGCTCGGATTGCCCTACTGGCGTTATTTCTGAATTCTTTGCACGATTCACTGTGGTGATGGGGTAGTCACACGAGGTCTGCCCAGAGAAGAGGGTGGGACTG
>NW_007765319.1:0-365 GCF_000696425.1 Galeopterus variegatus
TTTTGACAACTTTCCAAATTTACAATGCTCCATAGAAAATAGGGGTTCCACGTTCCTTTACACTTTTCCACTTATTTTAACAGTAAAAAATCATTCACACACAATTCTCCCATATATTGAAGGATGTATGAACGTGAAGAAACATGGGCAATGTATGCCAATGATACCATTATGCACAAGTGGCTAATCATATCTGTACATATCATCTTGTACTAACCCATTTCTCAGAACTGCTATTTTAATATGACTCAACATAGGGAATAATTCCCATATATTTTGGAGATTTAGGAAGAAAATGTAACAATCTTGGCCATGCCCTAGAATTTTGGAAATTTTATTCCCACCTGACCCCCTTTTCTTTTTTT
>NW_007765319.1:5904-6214 GCF_000696425.1 Galeopterus variegatus
GGCAATGGATCGCAACCCTCAGTGTCGCCCCCGCACTGGACCGGGACCAGCAACGGGATCGTAACCCTCGGTGTTGCTCCCACGCCTCGCTCAGTCAGTGAGCGGGAACCGGTCTGCATGTGGGATCCGAACCCTCAGCAGGAGCGCTGCCGCGCTTCCCAAGCGGTGCACCATAGCAGTGCGCCACCGGGCCGGCCCAATCTAAAATTTTAAAGTCTTAAAAACTGAAAAAGAATAAGTAACTGGCAGTTTTGACAACTTTCCAAATTTACAATGCTCCATAGAAAATAGGGGTTCCACGTTCCTTTAC
>NW_007765320.1:0-224 GCF_000696425.1 Galeopterus variegatus
CTTACTATAATCCAGGCACTGTGCCAGGCTCTGGGGATACCTGGCTGAGCGAAACCAGGTATCCCCAAGTTCCGACTCATAGAGCTTCATTCTTATCAGGACATGGCAATCAGAATAAAACAGATTGCAGCTGAGACAGGGTCTTTGAAGGAGAGCGCATCAGTCTGCTCGGGTTGTCATAACAAAATACCACAGACTGACTGGCTTAAACAATAGAAACTTAC
>NW_007765320.1:3403-3615 GCF_000696425.1 Galeopterus variegatus
GGTTCTGCAACCCAGAACCCTCTTTCCACTGCATGTGCTGTTCTTCTTGGAACAATCTTTCGTGCTTACACTTCACCACCTGCCCCCCTCCATGTCTCAGCCCAGGGTCAATTTCCTCAACAGTAAAGCTTTTCTACTTTCCTCAGACCAAGCTTGGTGTCCCTTTCACATACTCTTTTAACACCCTGTACTTTTCCTTCAAAACAATTGTT
>NW_007765320.1:5728-6214 GCF_000696425.1 Galeopterus variegatus
AAAAATGGAATTGAATTTTCTTCTTCAGCTACCTATTGGATTCAGAAGTCTTGCTTTTCGACACTGCCAAGGGTTTTGATATAACGTTTTATGCAATTTTCATAACATTTATCTTAAACTCCACTTCCTTTGGTTGAACTGAAAAATGGTTTCCTGATATGTCCTTGTAAAAAAGCAGAGTTCTTGCTAAAGGAAGAATGTGGTGCTCTGATGCAAACTTTCTACCATCCACAATGGTGCCAATCTACAAAACATCTGGTATAAAGCAGGTCTTTTAATTCTGGAGTAAACATCAAGCATTTGTGGACAACTTGTTGAGGGGAATTTTGGCAATAAAGCTGCATTCCCAACTTCCTCCCACTTTGTTCAATTTATATTTCTCCCTTTCATATTTGATGGATTTACAGCTTGAAGAAAGTGTGGGAATAATAGGCAAGATGCCTGATGGCTTAATTTCCTGTCCCCCACAGACCCCGAGAGACTGTC
>NW_007765321.1:0-276 GCF_000696425.1 Galeopterus variegatus
ACAGCATGGATTCTGTTTTATACAATCTGTTTTACAGAATCTGTTCAACTCACTTCTTGAGAAGTGCCTAATATGTTTCTCAAAAATTACATACCTGGAAAATTCTTGTGTGCTATATAATAGGTATACAAAATCATTATAAAATAACAGTGCTAAAAATTATGACCATGTATTATCTTGTGCTTCTTGTCACCTACAGTTAAATCGATGCTTATCATTTGTTTAATTTGTTTAATGAATATATTTTTATGCTTTTCTAACCATTAAAACAGCATT
>NW_007765321.1:5908-6214 GCF_000696425.1 Galeopterus variegatus
TGAATTTTACATGTCATATTATAAATAATTTTCTTTTCTAAAAGTGTCTAGGGCCGAGCCCGTGGTGCACTCGGGAGAGTGCAGAGCTGGGAGTGCAGCAGCGTTCCCGCCGCGGGTTCAGATCCTATATAGGGATGACCGGTGCGCTCACAGCGCTCACTGGCTGAGCGCATTGCGGCCGGTCATAAAAAGGACAAAATAATAATAATAATAATAATAAAAAGTGTCTAAAGTACAAATTAGTTACAGCATGGATTCTGTTTTATACAATCTGTTTTACAGAATCTGTTCAACTCACTTCTTGAG
>NW_007765322.1:0-390 GCF_000696425.1 Galeopterus variegatus
AACAGGAAGGGGGGAAGAAGAATGGGCATTTCATGCTAAGAGAAGAGCAGGAGCAAAGACAAGAAAAGTTTATCTCTGGGAAAGTGCAGATGTTTCAACATCTGCTGAAGGGTCTAGGTGACTGGGAGTGCTAATGAGGGGGTGCTGATCAGAAAGCAAGTCAGTCTTCTTGTTTTGGGAGCAGTTTTCATTAGTATCAATAAGAACAGTAACACCAGAGTTTCTGAGCTACAAAAGAGGAAAAACTTGAGTCCCAATCCTGGTTTCCAACTTTGCGCTTTCCCTTAATTCCTATGTGGAAAGGATAGACCACAGTTATATTCCATTAAAAAAGGCCCTCAATAAGTGCTTATTAAACTAATCTTATGCCTCACTGTCATAAACTATTCC
>NW_007765322.1:3560-3859 GCF_000696425.1 Galeopterus variegatus
AAAAAACACCTTTCATAAAATTGTAGAGCATGTAAATGGAAAAGTCAAAAGATGCTGAAACTTTAAAAAGTAAGTATGTCCCATTCCTTTATTGTATATAATAGGTTTAATTTAAAATAGTGTGTCCTCTAGGTTCGTTTCTTTAATTTTAAAGCCTCACATAGACTATTAAGACAAAAATTTAAGCAGTGATTCTATGTGGCATACACTTATGATTAGATTCTTTCATGAAATGTAATGGGTACTACAGGAACAGTTTACTTGTTATCTGCTTTCAACATTAAACTCCTGGCAAGGCC
>NW_007765322.1:5792-6214 GCF_000696425.1 Galeopterus variegatus
GAGAGAAATGTCAGGAATTTCATTGTCAAGAAAAAATGGTGCAATAGATGTCTAAAAGAGTCCACATTTTAAAGTTTCTATCTCTTCTTAGCAAACCCTATGTAAAATTATGTTATATAAATATGTTTGTTTTTCTGACAGAAAGAGTGCAAGGCTTTCATTCATTCATACTAGTCCATTGTCGTACACTCAAAGGAGTGCATCACCTAAGATAAGGGATTATTTGTGTGGGAAGCATAGAAGATAATAGAGCAAATTGTTCTAGGAGTAAAGAAGGAACTGATTAGAGCTAAAAGAATCTGGGAGAGCTTTATGAAACTCATAAAACTTGAACTGGATCTTGAAAGATAGATTGAATTTTAACAGGAAGGGGGGAAGAAGAATGGGCATTTCATGCTAAGAGAAGAGCAGGAGCAAAGACA
>NW_007765323.1:0-341 GCF_000696425.1 Galeopterus variegatus
AATTCAAATGCTGGTCTTTTTCTGGAAACATCCTCACAGATAACCCATAAATAATGTTTTCGAGCTATCTGGGTACTTCTTTACCTGTTGTAGTTGGGTGGCCAAGTGACTAGTTCTGATCAGAGACTTGCAAGCAAAACTGGTATTTGTGTCACTTCTTTTTCTGAGCATTTAACTGCCAGTGTGCATCCTCCAGGGCTCTCTCTTTCTCTTTGCTGTGGTCACTGACATCTTTTGAGCTGATGGCTGCTCCATCAACCCAGAGCCTGTGTTGGGAGACGCAGAGCAGGTCCTGGAGCCAATCCATGGTAAATGTGTACTGAATGAGAAAGAAACCCTTC
>NW_007765323.1:5843-6214 GCF_000696425.1 Galeopterus variegatus
TTTCCCCTATGCTATTCCTTTCTTGTTATTTAATTGTGTCTCTCTCCCTCCAGATAAGTTTATCTAAGAAGTCTCAATTTCCTGATGTCTTTTTTTGTGATTTTGGTTTCCTTTTTATGTCAATATATATTAGTCATAAAGTAGATTTAGATATTTTTATTTTTTCAGTCCAAGTACATCTGGAATTTAAAGTGACACAATATGATGATGGAAGAGACTCGAAATGTTAAGTTATTTAAAACCGATTTAGTTCTACTTGAAAGCTGACTTCCCCCAGACACAGAGTTGCCATCAAAATAAGAAGCATTTCGAGTTCCATCATGGCATCAATGCAGTTGTCTCTTACTCTGCTCGTTGAGTGAAGAAAATCC
>NW_007765324.1:0-271 GCF_000696425.1 Galeopterus variegatus
AAAGGAGCAAAGCTTAAAGGTTTCCTGTGCAAAATATACTTGCTTTCAAGCAAAGTAATTGAAAACGGCAAATTGAGGTTTGTTGAACTTTACTTTAATGGTTACTACCTCATTTCTCACTGGGTTTGGTAGACAACAGCTTTTGTGTATTGGGTATTTCTTTTTTTTTTCCTTTTTCGTGTCCGGCAACGGATCGCAACCCTCGGTGTGGCGCCCGCACCTCGCTCAGCCACTGAGCGGGAACCGGTCTGTATGTGGGATCCGAACCCTC
>NW_007765324.1:5892-6214 GCF_000696425.1 Galeopterus variegatus
CCAAGCGAGTGACCATCATGCCCAAGGACATCCAGCTCGCTCGCCGCATCCGTGGGGAGAGAGCGTAAATGCAGCCCATTTTCTCCTGGCTGAAAAAGGCTCTTTTTAGAGCCACCCACAATTTCACTTAAAAGCAGTTGTAACCAACTGTATTGTACATCTCAACTGGTAACACATGGCGGAAGACCAACTGTATGGTACATCTCAACTGGTAACACATGGCGGAATTTAACCTTTTCCTTCATCCATTTTGTAAGTTACAAAGGAGCAAAGCTTAAAGGTTTCCTGTGCAAAATATACTTGCTTTCAAGCAAAGTAATTG
>NW_007765325.1:0-450 GCF_000696425.1 Galeopterus variegatus
CTTGGGGAAGGTTAATGGCTTCACACTTAAAATATAGTCTCCTGGCAACTCTGGAAATTGAGATATGTTCCAGGTAAAATTTCTCTTGTAAGAAGTCGTAAATCCAGTCCCAACTTCTCAGAATTCTTAAGCAGAAAGATTTTAGCCAAACATCTTTTCTGCTGGATCTCTATTATTGCTTTCTTAACATACTGACTTCTTTTTTTAATTTTTTAATTGATTTATTTTAATTGACACATTGTACATGATATTGTGGGGCACAATCTGATGTTTCGATACATATATATGTTGTATAATGATCAGGTCAAGGTAGTTAATGTAGCCATTACTTCATGCATTTATCATTTCTTTGTGTTGAACACATTCAAAAGCCTCTCCACTAGCTATTGTGTAATATACAAAACTTAACTGTTAACCATAGTCACCCTACTGTGCCATAGAACACCAGAA
>NW_007765325.1:6012-6214 GCF_000696425.1 Galeopterus variegatus
TTATACAGGGGAAATTAATAGCATGTCCATGCATCAAACAGCAAATCATAAATACCTTCTTCTGTCCACATTAACTCCTCAGAGACACATGTAATATCTCAAAACACTTCCATGTTTGGTCTTAGATGGCATAAAGAGCCTCTTGGGGAAGGTTAATGGCTTCACACTTAAAATATAGTCTCCTGGCAACTCTGGAAATTGA
>NW_007765326.1:0-498 GCF_000696425.1 Galeopterus variegatus
CAGTCTGAGTGTGAAGGCTGGAAAAGACCGATGTCCCAGCTCAAGCAATCAGGCAGGAGGCATTCCCTCTTACTCAGCCTTTTTGTTCTATTTCAGTCTTCACCTGATGGGATGGGGCCCACCCACATTGGAAGGGCCATCTGCTTTACTCAGTCTACAGATTCAAATGTTAATCTCATGCAGAAACACCCTTCTTTATACATTACCCAGCTTCAGGTATTTGGTTATGAGCAACAGAAGACGGACTAACGTAACACAGCACAATTTGCAAACTCATGCGCACACATGTGCATCCCTCTGAACCCCCTCTGAACATCGTGCTCTCCTCCTCTCCAGGAACTGACTGGGGTTCCCCTGTACTCTCTACCAGGAGAGGCCTTGCTCCTATCCTCCCTCCTCTAGAAGCATTGAGGATGGGCTGTGTCCTCAGGCCGGAAAACAGATGTGCAAAAGGTCACCCACAGTCTGATATCTCCCCTCAGCCTTTTGCATAACACT
>NW_007765326.1:6007-6214 GCF_000696425.1 Galeopterus variegatus
TTTAGTTTTATTTTTTAATTCAGCATCACATCATTTAAGAGTTAAAAATTGAACCCAATATGTTTTATATTGTAAGTATATTTTAAAATATCATTAGCTGTTTTCTTTTCAGATTAAGTGGTATGCATTTTAAAATAAAAAGGGTGTGCATGTTCCAGGATCCCAGCCCCCTGTGAATTTATCCTGAGCTCTTTAGGGTCTTCATTG
>NW_007765327.1:0-389 GCF_000696425.1 Galeopterus variegatus
GGGAGAGAAGCCCCCAGTCCTCTTACAGGCCAGGACAGAAAGAGGCAGAACATCACCACCACTGTGTGAGGACTCTACTATTTCATGTTTCTGGGTTTTTTTGCTCATGCTGTTCCTTCTGACTGATATAACCTACCTGGTCCCTAAATCTTCTGTGAATAGCACTTTTCAACTGAGTAAGGTCTGGTCACTGTCTTCTCTGTGCCCTGAGCGTAGATTTCAGTTTAGTTGCCAGTGTCTCCCCAGCTAGACTAGAATCTCCCAAATGGTCGTGACTTTCTTACTCCTGTCTTTTTAGTGCTAGCAAGAGGGACCGATGTTTATTCAAATAATAAGTGTTTATTCAATAAATGCTTACTATGTAGTGGACATGTGGTAAGTGTTTATTG
>NW_007765327.1:6001-6214 GCF_000696425.1 Galeopterus variegatus
CTTACAATCCACTTTAAAATATTTAAGTAGCTACCCAGGCTCTCAGCCGGAGGGCTAAGCGATCATCCGGCCTCCTGGTGCTCCCGCCCCACTGTGTCTAATCCCCTCCCCTCGATTATAGACAGTGCCTGTGACTTGCTTCTGACCCGCACAATATGGCAAAAGTGACGGGCTGTCACTCCTGGGGTTATGTCACATCATATAAGACCCTGT
>NW_007765328.1:0-231 GCF_000696425.1 Galeopterus variegatus
ATGGCAGGAACGGCCCCACTCACACCCATCAGCTGCTGGAACATAGCCTGCAGCTGGGCACCATGCAGAATGCCAAGTGCAGAGAGGCGGACACCTGGCCTGACAAACAAGAGTAGGCCACCGCTATCTGCTGGCCTGCCGCCACCTTCCCCTCTCCTTCCTCTCCTCCTTGGGCCAGTGGGCGGTGGAGGCCATCTGCAATCTGCAGCCTGGAGAAGGTGGGCAACCAGC
>NW_007765328.1:5821-6213 GCF_000696425.1 Galeopterus variegatus
TAGTTGACCCTTGAGCCACATGAGTTTGAACTACATGGGTCCACTTACCCACCGATTTTTTCAATAACTAGTGTAAATAAACTTTCCCTTCCTTATGATTTTCTTAACAATATTTTCTTTTATCTAGTTTCCTTTATTGTAACAATAGAGTATATAATACATATAACCTATAAAATAAGTGTTAATCAACTATTTATGTTATGGGTAAGGCTTCCAGTCAACAGCAGTTAAGTGTCTGGGGAGTCAGGTTATATAAGGATTTTTGGCTGGGAGTAGGGAAGTCAGCACCCCTAAACTGTACTTTAAATAAAACAATTAGCAAAGAATGCAGCTTCTGAAATCCTTTGGGAAAGAGATTTAGTTTTAGTTCCTCATGTGAAAAATTTACAGAG
>NW_007765329.1:0-500 GCF_000696425.1 Galeopterus variegatus
GAGGAGGAGACAGAGGTGAACAGATGAGCTCTGTTGGACGGTATTTTTGAGGATATTGTTAATAAGATTGGTATAAATAAGGAAGTCAATGAAATTGATCTAAGTTTTTTGGGGAAAGTAATAAAAAGCATCATTGTTTATCAAGTGGAAAGAAAAGTTGATAGTGAGAGAGAAGCTTATCTTCTATAGAGTATAAACTATTACAAAGAATAAAGAGGAATTAAAACTATCAGATAAGAGTACCTGAGAATGTTCCCTTAGAAATGCCATTAACATTCTGATTATTTCCAAGAATAATGAAAAGCCACAAACGTACAAAAGTGAATACCTTTGTTTTCCTTTAGCGCTCCTTCAGTATATTCTGGGAAATGAAATTTTCTTGAAAATTTTTATTTAGGAAATTTGGAAAAGAGGTTTTTTTTGTCATAAATATCACTTATTTCCATGCACTTGTATGCGAGAGGAAAGATAATATTTATATGGTACATTTAGCCCAACAT
>NW_007765329.1:5947-6213 GCF_000696425.1 Galeopterus variegatus
GGGGTTTGTATCAGGTGCATTCATTGTGGCAAGAAAAGTTACAGATAGGCTCTTTCCCAGCTTCTGTGAGCAATGAAGTTATTCTCTCACTTTTACAAACATTTTTAATCGCATCTTCTTGCCTTTCCTTTGTGCATCAAAAAGAGGTTGTCTGAAACTCAATTGTAACTGTAGGCTATGTTGAAAAAACTGTTGGAATCATCAATTTAATTTTGGTGGACCTTCTCACCAACAGTTTGCAGATCTTGATTGAAATGAATTAATAT
>NW_007765330.1:0-498 GCF_000696425.1 Galeopterus variegatus
TAACTGTTTATAAGCATTAATTAAATTTACATCCCAGCTCATACTCTTGGTTCCTGTCACAGTTATTTTTCTTATTAATGCAGATTATGAAAAATTGAGTGAGGCATTATGGGAAACAGGAAAAAATCAAAAAAAAAAAGGTAGTTGTGTTTTCTAAATGAAACTGGATCTTCTTGCTCCAACTTGAAGGTCTATCTTGGCATGGTGATGCGCCCCGTGAAACAAAAATCCAACTTCTCAGACTGGCAAATACTATGGCTGTATTGAAGCCTCTTGCAGAGGCAAAAAAAAAAAAAAAGGAAGAACGGCATCTAATGACTTACACAAAAAACTTCTTAAAATCCTTTCTGTACATATCTGCCTCTCTCTAAATTTTCACTCCAGGAAGCAACTGTTAAAAGTTTTCTCACCCACATCTTAAAATTCTCCCAAACTTCCTTAGTTTCACTCCTCTATGTCCTCTTGGTGCCCTCTTCTTGCCTCCTGGACCTTTTCTTT
>NW_007765330.1:1767-5418 GCF_000696425.1 Galeopterus variegatus
ACTACACTCCCTGCTAGTAACTTTCAATTACATTGATAAATGAGAAGTTAAACTGTAATTTTTTTAGCACTATCCATTTGTCTCTAATATTCTGCCGCTTCTGTTTTTATTGTGATTGAAAATAGAGGCTGCAATGAAACAAACAGTCATCTGGATAAGTGTCACACTCCAGACCAGGAGATAATGGGAGTTTGGAGTCATGGTGGGAAAAGTGATACCAGGTAGGGTGAGAAGTGTTCTTCATTTATCTCCAGTGCTGTCCCAGCTGCTTATTAAAGTTTTATAATAACTGCATACAGAACTTGTCTTAACCCATATGATAAATAAAGTAACCAAATTATGGGATGAGCTACTAATGATGTCTTGAAAGCGCTATTAGAAAATTTAATCTCATAGGTCAGGGACTGGACTGGTTAACCAGCCACTAAATGAACAGACTTCTATTTGCCATAGTTAATCTTTATAGCATTTCAAAAATAGAGAAGACATGAAAGCACTTAGCATGTTGGTTGCCATTTCCTCCTCTTAACTGTTTATAAGCATTAATTAAATTTACATCCCAGCTCATACTCTTGGTTCCTGTCACANATAAATGAGAAGTTAAACTGTAATTTTTTTAGCACTATCCATTTGTCTCTAATATTCTGCCGCTTCTGTTTTTATTGTGATTGAAAATAGAGGCTGCAATGAAACAAACAGTCATCTGGATAAGTGTCACACTCCAGACCAGGAGATAATGGGAGTTTGGAGTCATGGTGGGAAAAGTGATACCAGGTAGGGTGAGAAGTGTTCTTCATTTATCTCCAGTGCTGTCCCAGCTGCTTATTAAAGTTTTATAATAACTGCATACAGAACTTGTCTTAACCCATATGATAAATAAAGTAACCAAATTATGGGATGAGCTACTAATGATGTCTTGAAAGCGCTATTAGAAAATTTAATCTCATAGGTCAGGGACTGGACTGGTTAACCAGCCACTAAATGAACAGACTTCTATTTGCCATAGTTAATCTTTATAGCATTTCAAAAATAGAGAAGACATGAAAGCACTTAGCATGTTGGTTGCCATTTCCTCCTCTTAACTGTTTATAAGCATTAATTAAATTTACATCCCAGCTCATACTCTTGGTTCCTGTCACACAGTTATTTTTCTTATTAATGCAGATTATGAAAAATTGAGTGAGGCATTATGGGAAACAGGAAAAAATTTAAAAAAAGGTAGTTGTGTTTTCTAAATGAAACTGGATCTTCTTGCTCCAACTTGAAGGTCTATCTTGGCATGGTGATGCGCCCAGTGAAACAAAAATCCAACTTCTCAGACTGGCAAATACTATGGCTGTATTGAAGCCTCTTGCAGAGGCAAAAAAAAAAAGGAAGAACGGCATCTAATGACTTACACAAAAAACTTCTTAAAATCCTTTCTGTACATATCTGCCTCTCTCTGAATTTTCACTCCAGGAAGCAACTGTTAAAAGTTTTCTCACCCACATCTTAAAATTCTCCCAAACTTTCTTAGTTTCACTCCTCTATGTCCTCTTGGTGCCCTCTTCTTGCCTCCTGGACCTTTTCTTTTTTCCCACACCTAGATGTAGTCTCATAATATAAATTAATTTGGGTTTGCTTAGTTTTCTCCAGTTCTCTACTCTGTTACTCCAATCAGACAGTAACCATGATACAAGTAGCATAATGAATCCTCATGATAGGAGGAGAGAAAAGATCTGATAACTTATCTTTTAATACAATTTTAGGACAGTTCTATTATACCAAGGGACTGGGAAGTTCTCCCTAAAAAAAAAAAAAGAAAGAAAAAGAATTGCTAGAAAATTTCACTGATGGAGGTTTCTGTTACTAAAGGTTTGAAGGCAAATACCTCTTAGCTTTTTGACATCACTCCCTGGCAGGTTTGTGCCAGCTTAGATCAGAGGCCTTCAGAACCTTCCTGCTTTTATATAAAAGAACTTGAAGTTGGGAAGAAAGAAATTGGGGGTGGGGAGGGTAATTTTAGTACAGAGGCTTGGAGAAGAGAGAGAAATAGGAAGAAAGAAAGCATTAGATACAAACTACCTACTTCAAAGGTAGCCTGAAGCTTGAAGCAAGAAGAGACCATGAAGAAATAAAAGAAGGCTGCAATAACAAAACCCAAAGTCCTGGAATTTGAATCCCACTCTTCCATTTCCAGAAAATCACCTCTCCGAGCCTCAGTTTAGTCCTCTATAAAATGAAGGAATTTGATTAAAAGATCTGAAAGGCCCACATTCCACGATTTCATGAATCTTTAACAACTAACCTGCCTTCCTCTAACCACCCCTATTACTGGTACAAGCCTCAGAACTCTACTTGTGGTCTTGTCCACATATTTTGAAGATACATCGTATTTTTGCTTTATGCTGTATGCAGTCTTCAGCCATCCCTGAATGCGTGTATACTATCTCCATTATTAAATTCACCATCTACAACAAAAAAAGTATTTTAACTACCTGACTGATTATGACACTGCACTAAACGTATAGAATAACAACCTCATAGGTGTTGACAAATTAAAATAAATGATGCTTTCATGGCTGCAGCTACATATACCACCACCACTCCCCAAAAAAGAGAGAGAGGAAATAATAAAAGCATTAAATCAAAATGCAATGAAACAATAAGGTGTAGGTCATGTGAGTGATATTTTATCTCTTAAAATCTATATATTCAATAGGTGATCTACTTTGCAATTGTCACCTAGAGAAAAAGTTTGCCACTGTTAGAATTGCTCAGCAATCACGCACAAAGCTATGTTGCTCCTCATCAGCTTTATTTCCCAAAATGGAAATTGATTGGCTTTCTTATCTAACTTATTTACTGTACTTAATTTCATATCATCTTGGTCTATTCTCAGTGTAGGGATAAAAAATATGTTTTAGGTTCCAAAGGAAGAATTTTAAAACAACATGATGCATGATTTTCTATTTACTTTTCCAAGGTGAATACTTGAAATAGAACTCTTTTGATAGTAAAAATTTTGGATTAAAAAAAATTCAGGTCATTTTTAGTCATATAATCAATAAACGAGGTGCATTTTAGGGATAAGAAACACTTTGGTAATGAAAAATTGTTTTCTATGGTGCCTCAGTGGCACCAAGATAAGATGTCATTGTTTGCAGGGAAGGAGACCTGCTTTCTGCTCAGCTCACTGTTGGGTGCTAAATCACTGTTGTTATGTTTGACTGCAGATACAAACTTTCTTTACATTTGACAGAAAACTGAGCATCAGTCATTGAGTTGTTTGCAACAGACTGAACCAGAGATAGGACGAAACTTAAAATCCTTGGTTCTATTTCTAAGACTCTGACACCTGGTGCTAGAGCACTGCTTGTAAAAAGCTGAATTTTGCTTATTCTGATATTTTATTAAAGGAAAATATAAGAAGTAAAGTGGTAAGGAGAAAAAAAATGCTTCATGTGTATTCTTTTTCATCTAAAAATCCTTCCCTTTTCTCCAGAACATTGAAGTAATACTCATAATACTCAAGTATAAATTACACTGTTATCCATCCATATGTACCCAAAATAAGATGGTTCTGTTTGAAGGCCTGAGAGAATTTACTACTCGTCGCATCCTGCAGTGAGGAGAGGGAGACTTACATTTTTAAAAATTTGGATTTCAGGC
>NW_007765330.1:5428-6213 GCF_000696425.1 Galeopterus variegatus
GGGCAACACACACACACACACACACACACACACACAAGAAAAATAAAAGAAAGCTGGTTAATTTACCCTCAAACCCCCTGGAAGCTCAGCCTTTGGAGTCGATCAACAAAAGAGACAGTAAAAATATCAGTGGTTTCCCGGGGTTAAGGAGAAAGAAGTTTTAAATAGGCAGAGCACAGAGGAAGTTTAGGGCCGTGAAAATACTCTGTATGATACTCTAATAGTCAACATATAGATGTCATATATTTTTCTAAATCCATAGTGTGTACAACAAGAATGAACCCTAATGTAAACTATGGGTGATGATGACATGCCAATGTAGGTTCATCAGTTGTAACAAATGTACCGTCTGTTGGAGAATGTTGATGATGGGGAAGGCTACGCATGTGTGGGGCAGGGAGTATGTGGGAAAATCTCTGTACCTTCTGTCCAATTTTGCTGTGGACCTAAAATTGCTCTGAAAAATATGTTCCATTAAAAAAAAAGAAAGAAAAAAGAAAAGAAACCTTCCTGAAATAAAAAAGAGCTCCTGAAAATTAAATATATAATAGAAAAAATTGAAAAAAATCAAAAGTAGGATAGCAGTTAAAGTTGAGAAGTCCAAGAAAATAGACTAAAATGTAAGGTGAAATAGAAATAGGAAAGACACAATAACAAAATTCGAGAATTGCACCCATCTTTCCACCATCTAATAGGAGTTCCAGGATATCTGAACATAGAAATTATTAAAGAAATAATATTAGATTTCCCTGAACTTATGGAAATAATTTTCCAGAAAGAAAGTG
>NW_007765331.1:0-238 GCF_000696425.1 Galeopterus variegatus
AAAAAAAATAAAAACAGGCAATTATAAAACACAGAAAGGTGATTCTGGTAAAAGAAGTCAATTCAATGTTTGTGCATAACTTTTGAAATATACTCTTATTACTTTTGAAGGAAACTTTACAGAAAATGGTAATAACTGGGCTTCTTTGGTTTTATTTTGAAATCTTCTGTTTGTTTTTAAAATTTGCACTTTTTTTTGTTTTTTATTACATTATTTCTTTTTCATCATTTTTTTTTTT
>NW_007765331.1:5260-6213 GCF_000696425.1 Galeopterus variegatus
ACAATCTGACACCTCATTATTTCTGCTGCTTATTCACCAAATGAGATTAATATAGAAGTAATTTAATCAGTGGAGGGTAAAAGACTCACTTGGTAACATGGTTAATACATTGCTCACAAAATTAAAATAAATATTATTCACATTTTATTTTATCCACATTTTTTTTCTGAAATTGACAATTGTTTTCTTTTGGGCTGAATACAAATAATCTACACCTTACAAAGGTGGGTTTTACATATCAGGACAGTTCAAAATTTAAAATTCATACAGATTAATATAATCCAAAGTAAAATAATACAATCCAATATATAGGATACAAATTCAAATAATACAAAGTTTTGCATATCAGGACAGTTCAAAATTTAAAATTCATACAGAATAATATAATCCAAAGTAAAATAATACAATCCAATATATAGGATACAAATTCAAATAATACAAAATTATATGAAAATCTAGTCAACAAGTTGATACCGTATTGTTATTTAAAGAATAGAAGGACATTTTAACTGGATCCTAAGGCTGCATTTTAGGAAGAGATTTATATTAAAATGGAATATTTGGACATTAGGTATTTGGACTTCAATATATTTAAGGTCAAGGTTGATTTATTGAAAGAATGTTGCTCCTCCCGTCAAAAACTGTCATGTCCTTGAATTGCCATGGCATATAAGTTACCAGGTTTATTCTCTGCATTCTCTTATAGAATAAAGAGTAAATTTTCTTCCACATTGCTAGATCCCAAGCAGGTATCAGAGTTTAAGTTATAAAAAATATTTGCTTCTCATGAAATTAGCACATGTTTTAGCAATCTCCCCTATGCATTATGGTTTTCTTCCATGATCTTGCTCACTCAGTGTGTTTTCTAGAGCACTTTACTGCTACATCTGCGTTCTTAAAAAATGATTCACCTATTTCTTGAGGTAAATTATATTGCTTTTCCTACCTCACAG
>NW_007765332.1:0-324 GCF_000696425.1 Galeopterus variegatus
ATTCTATTTTTCCATGAACTTTTTGAAGTACTCTCATACCAAGCGCCCTAATTTTAGTAAAGTGGAAGAATGGAAATAAGCCCTGAAGTTCTGGGACCTACTATATTTTTAGGAGTACAGTGGTTTGGAACATGTGGGATAGTTCTGTTAAACCAGGAGACAAGATTGGTGAGAAGTGATGTCAGTGAACATGGCAGAGGAGGGACCTCTGGGGCCCATCCTCCCCAAGGCTCTGAAAACTTGGCAAAGTTGTTGGAGTAAATCTTTCTGGAAGTCTGGAAGATACGAAAAGGTTTATAGCAACCAAACAAATGTTTTGCCAGG
>NW_007765332.1:5960-6213 GCF_000696425.1 Galeopterus variegatus
TTCGAGTCACATTGATTATCTTGATTTCCCATAGAACATTATGCTGGTTCACATGATAACTTGGCCTGGAAATAAAATACAAGGATAGTTCAAAAACTTTGTGGAGGGATTTGTTTTATCTTTTCATTCTATTTTTCCATGAACTTTTTGAAGTACCCTCATACCAAGCGCCCTAACTTTAGTAAAATGAAGGAATGGAAATAAGCCCTGAAGTTCTGGGACCTACTATATTTTTAGGAGTACAGTGGTTTGG
>NW_007765333.1:0-727 GCF_000696425.1 Galeopterus variegatus
AAGAAAGATGTAGGTTGGCGATCATACTGAAAAACCGAGTTTTCTGAATACAAAATCAGTCGTATCAGAGTACCACTTAAATGCTAATCTATATAATTTATTAGATGATAAGAGGATAAATAGATCTTGGAAATATAGATTTGCTAATAGTACAGTTCATCTGGTTATGGTGATTCTGAATATAGGTGAAAATTACTTATGTCATTAGCAATAATGGTAAGGCAATGAGCTTGAAAGTACAAAACAAATATTTTAGGAGAATCTAAAGGACATCTTCACTTCTATTTTCATAAGAGAACCTGACTATTATCATATATAAAATACGGATTTTTAAAATTAAATCGTGAACTGTTTTATTATAACATAAATATGTATAATAACATGGCATGAATTTATAAAACTTTCCGATAGGATGCAACTCTTAATTATTTAATCACCCAAAGTATTCAATTTTTGTTTGAGATATGTTTAATAATAAAAAAAGTTTCCATTTATCAATGTGATACAGAAAATATTTTAGAAATCTTCCTATTTTTTTTTCTTTAAATTTTTATTTTGTCAATATACAATGTATACGATTATTATGGCCCATCACTGAAACCTCCCTCCCTCCTCCCTCTCTCCCCTCCCCCCCAAGAACGTCCTTTCTGTTTGCTTGTTGTAACAACTTCAAAAAAGTATAGTTGTTATATCTTCTTCCCCCCCCCCCGGTTTTTTTTGTGTGTGT
>NW_007765333.1:1425-4298 GCF_000696425.1 Galeopterus variegatus
ATTCCTGCTCTTGGCTATTGTGAAGAGTGCTGCAATGAACATTGGGGAACAGGTATACCTTCGACTTCATGCTTTCCATTGCTCTGGGTATATTCCCAGCAGTGGGATAGCTGGGTCGTATGGTAGATCTATCTTCAGCTGTTTGAGGAACCTCCAAACCATTTTCCATAGGGGTTGCACCATTTTGCATTCCCACCAACAATGTATGAGAGTTCCTTTTTCTCCGCAACCTTGCCAGCATTTATCGTTCAAAGTCTTTTGGATTTTAGCCATCCTCACTGGGGTGAGATGGTATCTCAGTGTAGTTTTGATTTGCATTTCCCGGATGCTGAGTGATGTTGAGCATTTTTTCATATGACTGTTGGCCATTTGTATATCTTCCTTAGAGAATTGCCTACTTAGCTCTTTTGCCCATTTTTTTATTGGGTTGCTTGTTTTTTTCTTGTACAGTTGTTTAAGTTCCTTGTATATTCTGGATATTAATCCTTTGTCGGATGTATAATTTGCAAATATTTTCTCCCACTCTGTTGGTTGTCTTTTAGCTCTGTTAATTGTTTCTTTTGCTGTGCAGAAGCTTTTTAGTTTGATATAATCCCATTTGTTTATTTTTTCCTTTGGTTGCCCGTGCATTTGGGGTTGTACTCATGAAGTCTGTTTTTTATGGTACTTATGACAATCGTTTCTAAAACCAGGATTTGTGAAGAAAGAAAAGGATTTTGTAAATTTTAATAGTTTCCCTCACATCAAAGTAAGAAGTAGTTTCATTGTCAACGTAGAGTTTACCATAAATTATAGGGAGAAAAAAACAGAATAAAGTGTATTGAAACTCCCAACCATCTAGAAAGGGAGTAGAGAGTTGGGAATTTGTGTTGTGAATCCTGGGTTCATTGCAACTCTATTTACAATAGCCAAGATAGGGAACCAACCTAAATGTCCATTAGTGGAAGACTGGATAAAGAAAATGTGGTATATATACACAATGGAGCACTACTCAGCCATAAAAAGGATGAAATTCTGCCTTTTGCAGCAACATGGGTGAGCTTGGAGAAGATTATGTTAAGTGAAATAAGCCAGGCACAGACAGAGAAATACTGCACGTCCTCGCTCATAAGTAGGAGCTAAGAAACAAAGAAAAAAAGACCATAATAAAACGAACTTTCAGAAGGAGAGAAAAGAACTATAGTTACTGGAGGTGGCAAAAAGGGAGAGGGAGAGTAGATAGGGAGCAATTGGGTAAGGGACGCAAAAAGTAATTATGACTTGTATTGATGAACATGCTAATAATGTTGATTTGATCCTCACATACTATACACAAATACTGACAGTCAATTCTATACCCCATAAATATGTACCTAAAAAAAATAAGATGGAAATTCGGAAGGGGTACGACCGGGGTTTGGATGCTCCAGGATACAGTTTACTTCCAACTGCCCCATACTCCATCAGAGCTGGATTGCTGTTAGGACAAACAACTTCAGTGTCATTTTTTTCTTTTTTTAAAATAAGCAATACAGACAAAGGAAAAAGCCAAAGCAGAAGAATGGGCCTGATGTCTTACTTAACTGTCTCATATTCTGGGAGTACAGATTGGCTACATGGGGTGGCCGTGGCAGAGTCCCATGGAATGGTCGGATAGTGTTTTTAGGAGCTCATTTAAAATCGAGCCATGCACTCTTCACTGAAGAGAACTTCAGCCACAGGAGCAGCATGGAATGAGACCGGATGAGAGACTGAATTACTCTCGCTTTACTAGTGGCTCCCAGAGAACAGCAGAGGACAGCAGCATAAAGATCAGCCCCTCCTCCAACACTGTGAGGTAAGGTGACAGTCTTTCTTGACACCCTCCCCACAGGATTTTTGGGGAGAGAAGTGGGGGAAGGTGAGGGCAGGAAATTTACATTTTTGATTGCTTTGTTTCTAATTAAAATACCTAATTTATTTTATTAAATAAACATTATTTTTAGAATGGTGTTAGATTTACAGAAACATTAGGAAGGCAGTACAGAGAATCCCATATATGTCACACCCAGTTTACCCTATTATTAACATCTTGCATTTGTGTGACACATTTTTTACAATTAATGAACAAATAGTGATACATTATTATTAACTAAATTTTACACTATATTCAGATTTTCTTCATCTTTTACTTAATATTCTTTTTCTGTTCTGGCACACTACATTTTATTTGGTCATCATGTCTCTACTTAACTTTTTGAACACAAAGAATATATCTATAGCCATTTGTTTTAACATATTTGTTTCTGATTCTATCATATGTGTTGGCCAGTTCTTGATAGATTTTATTAATTTATTTCATCCTTACAATATTCCTATGAAGTAGGTTAATATAATAATTTCCATTTCACGGATAAAGAAACAGAGAGATCAAGCAACCTGCCCAAAGTCACACAACAAAAAATGATGGAGTCAGGCCATGAATCCAGGCCGTCTGGCTCCATTGAAGTGAACATAGAAAAAAACAATATTTGATCAAATTATCTTAAATTTCCTAATGAGCCTCTGAAATTTCAGATTCTTCTATTCAGAGTTTCAGAAGTTCTGGGAGCCCAGAGTCCTCCTGGCCATTGTATCAGACACGTAAAACAGTCTGGGCTCCAGCTTGAGCCTGGCATTCTGCTGTACGGTTACTGTTTTCACCAGTGTCTGTCAAATGAGGGGAATGGATTAGTGTGTCAGAAAAGGCATATCCAGCTCCAACTTTTATAAGTCAGTGACAAGATGCATTGTAATTCATGTTTGGGGCACTCTTGGGCAAGATTGACTCAGGCTATGGTAACTCAGTGACATGTATTGGTGTTTGTTCATAAAGAATCTTAAACAAATTATCTAATTTATCTGAGGTTAGTTCG
>NW_007765333.1:5298-6213 GCF_000696425.1 Galeopterus variegatus
TATATACCACATTTTCCTTATCCAGTCATCTGTCAATGGACACTTATGTTGTACTGGCATAAAAACAGATACTAAGATCAACTGGGCAAAGAATTTATGAATAAGACCCCCAAAGCACAAGTAACAAAAGAAAAAAATAAACAAATGGGATTATATCAAACTGAGAAGCTTCTGTACAGCAAAGGAAACAATTAACAGAGCAGAAAAACAACCTATGGAATGGGAGGAAATATTGGCAAAGTATACATCTGACAAGGGATTAATATCCAGAATATATCAAGAACTCAAACAACTATACAGTAAAAAAAACAAATAATCCAATTAAAAAATGGACAAAGGAGATGAATAGACATTTTTCAAAGGAAGACAAATAGCCAACAGACGCATGAAAAAATGGTCAGCATCCCTAATCATCAGAGAAATGTAAATCAAAACCACATCAAAATATCATCTCACCCCAGTTAGACTGGCCATTATTAAAATGACTGAGAATAAGAAATGCTGTCAAGGATGTGGGGAAAGGGGAACACTTCTACACTGTTGGAAGGACTAAAAATTAGTGCAGTCATTACGTAAAACAGTGTGGAGATTTCACAAACAACTACAGATAGAAAGGACTACCATATGATCCAGCAATCCCACTGCTGGGAATATACCCAGAGGAATTGAAATCATCATGTCGAAGGGATACCTGCACTCCCACGTTCATCACAGCTCTATTTACGATAGCCAAAATATGGAAGAAAAGACTTATGCTAAATCTCCTCAGCCTGTGACTCCATCAAAACAGAATCCAAAAATAGTAGGGATTTCTATAAAAATTTTGTAATAAAGTTAAGTACTGCCTTCTTCATGAAACACATGTCTGTAAGTGGTCAATTAGTTTGTATACCAAGGACCTTCTGTGGTGTCTGG
>NW_007765334.1:0-216 GCF_000696425.1 Galeopterus variegatus
CTGTTGTTAATAGTACAGGTGAGAGTTGGCAAAGGTTTGGCCAAGATGGTAACAGTGGAGATGGTGAAAAGTTGGTCAGATTCTGGATATATTTTGAAGGCAAAACCAATCAAATGTGGTTTTGGAATGGGTGTGTAGTGTGAGAGAGAGGAGTCAAAGATGACTGCCTGTAGATGGAGTGGCCCATCAATTGAGATGGGGAAGGTTATGCATGGG
>NW_007765334.1:3777-6213 GCF_000696425.1 Galeopterus variegatus
TTTACAGAAGATTCATTGCATAGGCATGATTGAAGCTTGGTCAAAAAGGGTATGATCTAACACTATAGACTGTGATCAGGGAACTCAGCAAATCTTCTTCAGATTCGCCGTAGCCTCTGTGCAGCATTTCTTCCTCCCGGGCATGGGGTAGGATTCCTTCTAAAATAAGGATCTCATGACATACAATCAAACAAGGTAGGTCAGAAAACTTTATGGCCGGCTCCAAGACAGAAAGGCAGGAGAAGGTTAATGTCCTGCTTTGGGGAGCCAGGAACCATGATGAAAAGTTACATGTATATACATACATATATATATACACATCATAATATCACAGTTGCACGGGGAACGAAAAGTGGCACAGCCAGTTTTTTGATACCGTACTTCACCCTTCTAATTTTTAATCCATAATTTCTCCACACTCTTTTGTTTCCTCCTCAGTAAGCGCTTACATGACAGAACTCGTGAAATAGGGAGATAAAGGATAAAATCAGCTCTGTTTGTAAGGGTCAAAACAGTGCTTCGGGTCTTTTAGACTTATTTAACTTCTGTTAATGCGCTAACCAATACATAGCTTCACTAATCATGTTAACAGTTTTCTTTCCTCTCCTTTCTCCTCCTTTATTTTGATAGCTATACTACTAGGGATAAAGTAAAAGAAAGCAACAAGCATAACGTAAAGAAAGGGCAGTGACAGAATGGAAAACTCAAAAGTAATATGAGCCAGCGTCCCAGGCCTGCAGGTGAGACGCAGACAGGAAGTGACAATCGAGCCGATCTCCTGGCACGTAAAGCACCCTCCCTCTCCATTGCCCGGGAGAACTCCGGTTCCTCTTTCGGTACCTCTCAGCTCTGAAAACCTCCGCAGTTTTCGTTGGGTGGCTTCTCGAAGAGATACGTTTGGAGAGGACCTAGCGGCTGCCATAACGTCACTTTTCCTGAGACCGCGGAACACAGCACACATGCGCTCTGGGACGTACGCGCTGTCTTCGGTCCGGTCGTCTCTGCCCCGCCCCTTTCTTGCGTCACTCACGTAACCACGCCCCCCCGGAGCCCTTTGGCCTGCGCCGTGTTGGCGTGAACCCGGATTCTCTCTCCGTTTTCCTAGCAACGGTCTCAGGAGCAGATGGCTACCTAGCGATTTGTCGTATTGTGCCGGGTCTGGGCTGCTTGTTCCCAATTGTTAAAGCCTTTGAAGCCCGGTTGATCCGGTGAGTGGTTCAGGTTGGGTGACAAAATTGTCAGAACCGACCCGCTAAGGTGAAGACGCAACTACAACCTAGTTTCCAACTTGCTCTCGAAAGGATATTCGTCCTAACTGGTGGTTAGTTTTAACCAGGAGTAGTTTCCAAGGACATCTTGACAGAGATTTCGTCCCCCAGGTCATCTGCCCCCAACCCTGGGTCGAGATACACCATCTGAATATTTACCATCTGTGTTCTCTTCAGTAAACTTAGGATCGTGACTTCTTTACCCTTGCAGCTCTTAGAGAGTGAGCCACACCACCCCTCTGTTTTGAGTTCTCTGCATGGGCTGCACATGCCAGCCTCCCAGATGCTGTCTTTTTGAAGATGTAAACTCATTCTGCAACCAGGCCCCTTACATTGTGGTATTTTAGTTGTTTCTCTGTCATCCTTTGTATATGCAGATTAATCTTGAATGTTCAATAACATTCTTGGGAATAAATCAGGTTTATTAGATGCATTTTTGTTAGCTATGCATAGGTATTTCTCTTGCAGAGCACAAATATGTAATGAGTTTTACAAATTAATCTCTTCATCTTTACACATAAGACAGCTGTGAAACAGAGAAAATAGTGATTTAGTCAAGGTGTTACAATTAGTCAGTAATAATAGATTTAAGAAAGATACTTCAACTCCTAACCCAGAAATTCTACTGCACTGTACAATTTGATTTATTTGAGAAGCCTCAATTCATCAAAGTCTTGATCACGAACATAGCCATCCATGGTCCTACAAGCTTTTGTCGTGAACTTAGTATATCTTCTGAAGATGTGACATGGTTTTATAATTCTGTACTTAACAGTGAAAGCATTTGGGTAAAAAGGCAGATTACTCTTACAGTTTTGTCATTTGAAACTTTTTATTAATAAAAACAATACATTCTTATTGAAGAACATCCAGAAAATACAAAAGACTTGAGTGAGGTGAGAATGAGCAAAAGAGAAAAGGTCAGAGATGTAAAAAAGGGTCAGAGAAAGGATTTTGTTGTTTACTCTTTAGTGATACAAATGCCGTTGCAGCTTTGTTTTGATGTGACTTGCCTTATGTTGAAAGGGATCACTCAGAAGTGTGTGAATAGATTATAGTGAAGCGGGGGGTGAGGCAAGGATATAAGCAGGGAGACTTGTTTGGAAGCTGTTGTTAATAGTACAGGTGAGAGTTGGCAAAGGTTTGGCCAAGATGGTAACAGTGGAGA
>NW_007765335.1:0-1764 GCF_000696425.1 Galeopterus variegatus
CTTCCTTTTAAAAAACCTCGTATGGTTTTGGTTTGACAAGTACCTGTGTGTTTGATACTCTTCACTAGTTGATGTCTCTTGTAATTTTGTCAGTCTGAGGCTGTTCTCTAGTAAATTCTTCAGGAAGCGCTCATGGGAACAATATTCCCTGAGTTCTTATACAGAGATAGTGATTGGTACCTTTTATACTTCAACATCAGTTTTCCTGGATATAAAATCCTTGGCTCACATTCTGCTCCCTTAGCTATGTTACACCATTTTCTTCTGGTACAAAGCAGTGCTGTTGAAAAGTCTGATGATTATCTAATTTTCTCTCCTTTATAAGTCACTTGCTTCTTTTCTCCCTTGACGCTTAAAGGACTTTTTCCCCTTCAATACCCAGTCAATTTACTAAAATATGTCTTGGTATTGTTCATTCTGAGTCCATTTTCTCAGGTATATTGTGTACTCTTTTGATACAGATGTGCCAGTTATTAATCTGTTGTATATCATCTCCAAATCCATTCTTCAGTTTTCTCAGGTATCTTTTGATACAGATGTGCCAGTTATTAATCTGTTGTATATCATCTCCAAATCCATTCTTCATTGTCAGCTCTGCAATAATGGAGTGGGACCCTTTAATTATTTCTCCTTTGCCAGCTGGCCTGATGTTAAACTTTGTCAGCAGAAGTGTTGTAGGGACACTGGAGGAGAAAGGTTTCTCTTCTTGATTCTGGTGTGCCTTGCTCGCCACGCTCCTGTAGCACATCAGCTTCTGCAGTGCTCAGCTCTAGTAGCACCTGGTGGCCAGCAAGCAGCATGTGGCACCTCCCCAGGGAGAGCTTCCCTTGGTACCCGCTTGGGTGGCTTCAGCCTCAGCAAACTTTTCCACCATCCAGTGAGTCATGGCTGTTTCCTCTCCAACAAGATCTTGAACTCAGCCTGGGGCAGAGGACCTTTTCCTGGGCCCTCTGTCTCAGCCCTAGGTGGAGAGGCTCCTCCCTTTATCTGCTACTCCTATTTTCTTTAGAGTTCAATTTCTTACTAGTCCTTCCCCCATTGCTCCAATCCCCTATTATAGTTAGTAATTCTTCATAGTAAACTTTCCCTTTTCAAATTACTTTGTGGTTTCTGTCTCCTAAATGGATCCTGAGTAATGCAATGTAGTATTAATTTTTTTCTTTTCCTTTTTCTTTTTAAAATTTCAAGGAAATTTTCTCAAATTATAGTTTCTAGTATTTCTTCTGTTGTCTTGCTTTGGGTTTCATTTTCAGGGATTCCTATGATCCATGTTTTGGATTTTCTTTGCCTGTTTCCAATATTTGTCATTTTCTTTCTTGAATTCCTTATTTGTGTTCATTTCTTTTTGATTTAAAATTTTTCCTCCTTTTTATATTGTTTCTCATGAAGCATCATCTGATTCACTTTTGTGTTTCTTCTACTTTAGTCTTCATATCCGAAATTACTTTTCCTTTTATTTCTTAATCTGTCTTAAGTGCTGTCATCTCATTTCTAAGCCTTTCCAATTCTGGTTCTTATAATATCTTTTTTCTTGATTTGAAATAGTATGATTTTGCTTATTGTCTCTATGGATGTTATTCTGCTCTTTCTTTTATTTATTTTTTTTTTTACAGACACTTTGGATTTGACATTGATACTTTGTATTCCCCATTTTTTACACAAAATTAGTTTTTCTGAACTTTTGGAATGAGGTGGGTTGAGGAAGCTTTCATAACTTCACAGTTCTTCCTCTCCTGTTGTTTTTATATAATGTTTTAAAAAATT
>NW_007765335.1:5944-6213 GCF_000696425.1 Galeopterus variegatus
TACATCAATAGAGCTTACAGCCACACCATATTCTCTTCCTTTTATTTTATTTTATTTATTTATTTATTTATTTTGAGACCGGCCACACCGCGCTCAGCCAGTAAGCGCACCGGCCATCCCTATATAGGATCCGAACCCGCGGTGGGAGCGCTGCTGCGCTCCCAGCGCCGCACTCTCCCGAGTGCACCACTGGCTTGGCCCATATTCTCTTCCTTTTAAAAAACCTCGTATGGTTTTGGTTTGACAAGTACCTGTGTGTTTGATACTCT
>NW_007765336.1:0-781 GCF_000696425.1 Galeopterus variegatus
TTTGTCTTCATGTCTGAAAGTTAAGCTTGCTGAGGGTAAAATTTTAGTTTGATTTTTTTTTCTTTTCAGTATTTTAAATATATTGCTTCATTTTCATTGTTTTCTCATGAAGTCTAGTGTAATTTTCATGTTTTCTCTGTATGTGATGTGTTTAATACTTTGTTTTTAAAGATTTTTCCTTTATAATACGTTTGAGCAATTTGGTTATGGTGTGCATAATGTCATTGGCATTGTTTTCTTACTGTCGTTTTTGCTTGGGTTCATTGAGCCTACTGAATCAATATGTTCAAGTTTTTGTCAAAATTTTAATATTTTTGGCCATCATTTCTTCAAGTATGATCTATTTCCCCTGTCTCTCCTGTTGGGATTCTAGTTACATGAATACCTTAGGTTTTATGAACCTGTTTTATAGGTCACTGGTGTTCTGTTTAAAGTTTTTCCTTTCTTATATCTCTGTTTCATTTAGATACTTTTAATCCCTGCATCATGTTCACTGATATTTTATCTGACATGTTTTACCTGCCATGTATTATCTGCTGTTACCCCCATTCAGGGTATATTTTGTCTTAGATGCATTTTTTATTTCCAGAGATGCATTTTTTATTTCCAGATTCCAAGTTGAACATTTATCTATCTATCCCTTACATATCACCAATTAATGGGATTATGATTTCCTCTATCTTCTTAAACATATCAAAATAATTATAAGAACTGGCTTAATGTCCTTGTCTACTAATGATATCATCTGTGTCATATCTGGATCTGTTTATATATCTTTTTT
>NW_007765336.1:5705-6892 GCF_000696425.1 Galeopterus variegatus
TTCGGTTGATGCTTTCTATGCATTCTCACCACTGTTTGGATAGAGGAATTGAAATCTCTGGTTATAATTGTGGATTTCTCAATTTCTTCTTGCAGTTTAATTTTTTCAACATTATTTTGAAGCTATGTTATTAGTTGTATAAATACTTAGAATTGTTGTCTCCTCTTGATGGATTGCTCTCTTTATCATTATGAAATGATTCTCTTTATCTCTGCAAATAAGTTTTGCTCCAAAATCTACTTTGTCTCTTATTAGTAGCCATTCCACTTTTACAGAGGGTATTCAAAAAAATTCCTTTAATATTCTTGTGGTGTAAGTATACTGCTGATGATTTTTTTTATGTCTGAAAGGTAATTTTGTCTTCATGTCTGAAAGTTAAGCTTGCTGAGGGTAAAATTTTAGTTTGATTTTTTTTTTCTTTTCAGTATTTTAAATATATTGCTTCATTTTCTTTTTTTGTCTTTTTCCATGTCCGGCAACGGATCGCAACCCTCAGTGTCGCCCCCGTNAGCATAGATACATTCAGTACATAGATGTTCAGTATACTTATAAGAAAAACTCAGGAAAAAACATTAGGAAAAAACTATTTTAATAGGCTCTTTAAGGGGTTACAATAAAAAGAAAAAAGTAAAAAAAATGCTACTTTAGGGAAAACAAACAAACAAAAAATCACCAATGGTTTCTTCCATTTTTTTTCTATATTAAATCCTTGTAAAGAAAGAAACCTGAGGTATTATTAAGAACCAAAGTTTCAATTGATCGAGTTTATTTTTTTAAAAATTAAATAAAAATAAATATGCACTTTTATTAGATGCTGAATGGTGAATATTAAAAATAATTTCTGATATGATAGTTTGCATTGATAATTGATTCTCTGATTTAGGTTTGCACAGTTATTTTTCTCCTGAGATGCTATGCTCGAAATTTGAAACACTGTCCTCAGATGGAATGATATCATTGAGTTATTTTCCAGGTAGGTCAAAAGAAATCTTTTACTCATAATTAACTGAGTGTTAGTATATTGACCTCTATTCCAGGTAGCCATGGCTTTCTGCTACAGACTGAATATTTGTGTCTGCCCAAAATTCATGTGTTGAAATATTAACCAAGGTGATGATGTTAGGAGGTTAGTAGGTCATGAGGCCAAAGCACTCATGAATGGGATTAGCATCCTTTTAAAAGAGGCC
>NW_007765337.1:0-967 GCF_000696425.1 Galeopterus variegatus
GTTCACTCATCAATAACATGAGCACTTCTTTGTTTAATCCAATAACAGCTTTCAAATACTGGAACAGTATTTTACCCTTTTTTCCTGCTATTTGCAATGCAATGCCTATAGACATGACACATCTTTAAGTTTATTCTGCATTATTAATATTATCTACATTACTGTCTTAAGTCTACATGATCACCTAAACCATAAATACAGCCCTGGTATATAGTATTTATACAGTATTTATGGTGTAAGTACTTCTACCATGGCCAATTTTAAGCTACGAACCTGTAGTTCAGAATGTGGAGTTCAGAAGGGATACACATAGCACAGAAACATATACATTTCCCCATACAGATGCAACAGGTGCAAAGAACTTCAGGCACATGGATAATAGTAAAAGAAGTAAAACAGATATTTTAATATAATTTGTTAAATTGTAAGTTAATATACATTAATTTTTAATAATAACTGCATCTAACAACTGACTCACAAAATTCCTGAAAATTTAAAAGATGTAGCTTCAATATATCATCACCTATAGAAGACTGTACACATCAACAGAAAATATGACCAATGGCCCTTGAGTGTTATAGTAGTTACCCAACTCTGATAGTTTTTGCTTTTTAGTGATCATCTGTTAGTGGTCAATCTTTGCTAATATCAACTTAAGTTTTCAACAGATTGGAGAGTTCTACATATCCTGATCTAAATGACTTAGTTTTTTCTCATTGTCTCTTTAAACTAGAACACACTGATTTAACGTGAAATAACAAAATCAGCTTCTGCTGGCTTCCTGATAAGAAATTCAGATTAATATATGGGCTACCAGTTGCATGCAGGTTTCATTTTTCTGAAGTGCTAAGGCATGAAAAACAGTTACGGCAAAAAGAGCTACTACTGTTACTCCTCTGCCTCCTTCTCATCTTCCTCTTGTTCCTTTTTCTTTTTTCTTTTCCTCCTCCAGATGAGTGCCTTATAA
>NW_007765337.1:5646-6213 GCF_000696425.1 Galeopterus variegatus
GTCATATCTAAATTTCAGGAAGAACATATAATAACCAATATGCAGTGGGAGGCATTGTTGAGTTTAGAAGCAGAGAGACTAGAATAGGCATTGCAATGAGTGATTTAGTGAGGGCAGTGCAAGAGCTGAGAGATTTAGGAGAATAGACTTAGTGTGTGGAGCCTGATTACTTATGGACAGTGAGAAAGATGGATCTAGGAGAAGGATGGCAAATATAGGCTATAAGTACCATCACGCAAACCCCTGCACCCATAGGCACACTATCGATAGCCAGAGTATTCATTGTAGCTAAACCTAGAATTTGCTCAAGAATACAACACTTCAGAAACCCACCCCCAATCGGAAGGGCTGAGTATATTTGCCACTATTGAGATAAGGTGACTCAGAGTTTTCTGTTTGTTTCTTTTTGGGAGTCTCATGGGGGAATTTGTTAAATTTATTTAGAAACTCACTATTTGGCTATCCCTTTTATTATCATCTTAAGAAGTATATTTTGCTTATTTACATTTTTTTTTTCCTTTTTTGTCTTTTTTCGTGTCCGGCAACAGATTGCAACCCTCAGTGTCG
>NW_007765338.1:0-314 GCF_000696425.1 Galeopterus variegatus
GGCCAAATTTGGTTTATGACTCATAGTTTGCCAACCCTTGATTTGTAATATCACCTTTCCATCTAGGCCAAAATGATTCATGCTCTTAACCAAAAGTGGGGCAAGAATTATAATTCCATTTTATAGTGGAAGACTCTGAGATTCAGAATGGGTATAACATTTTCACAGGCTTCATATCTGATCAGTTGTACATAATTCTCCAGCTAGAATTCAGGTGACCTTCTAAATGTAGGGTTTTCTGGTTCTGTGATAACACCTTGAAGTACCTCTTTCTGTATTAAATGCAGAGTTTGCACGTACAAGTGCCTACAGGA
>NW_007765338.1:6001-6213 GCF_000696425.1 Galeopterus variegatus
CCCTGAAGCATAGACACAATACAGCCAAGTTCTTTGCCAATTCATAACAAAGGTGACTTTCCCTCCAGTTTCCAATAAACTCTTCCTCATTTACATCTGAGACCTTCTCAGAATGGCCTTTACTGTTTGTATATCTATCTGCAATCTGGTCACCACCACTTAACAAATCCCTAAAAAGTTCCAAACTTTCCTTGGTATTCTTCACTTCCAAG
>NW_007765339.1:0-763 GCF_000696425.1 Galeopterus variegatus
GGGCAGGTGAGAGGAGTTCTAACACATGTGTCAGCAGGGACCCAGACGACAATAATTGAAAGAACGGGAAAGAAGCAACATTTGTTGAGAGAATAGCTAAGTTTTTCCAAATTATTAAGAAATCATGGGAATCGTGAGTGTTTTCAAAGCAGGATAACTTAAAAAAAAGTGTCCATCAAATCACAGTTTAGTTAGATCATAGTACATTACAAAAAGAGAAAATTGTAAAAGCAGCCGGAGAGAAAGTGGACCGTAAGGGAACAGCAAGTGGCAAGGCCAGCAGCGGCTCCCGCAGCTACAGAAACAGATCCAGGAGACGACAGAGACTGTCTTAAGTGTAAGAAAGACACGCCGTCCTCTAAGATCGTAGAGCCAGCAAGTTTATTGTTTTTAAAAAACCACATGGAAATCCAAAATGTTTCCAGAAGAATAAAATCAGGACAGGTCAGCACCCTCAACTCCAACCACAGGAATCCCAGGAGATGTCAGCGCAGGAACACGGCCCGAGAGGGAAGCACTGATCCAACAGGCAATGTTGCGCCACAAAACTGGTAAATGTGGCTAAATCTAAATAAAAATGGACAGTGTGAAAATGACAGAAATGCCGATTTCTGGTAGTGGGACAGAACTAGAATGCTGAGCAGTAACAGTGTAGAAGAGGGAATTGGGGTGGAGTTAAAGTGTTTTAAGGACTTTGTGCTGCTCAAGCAGAAGATTAAAGTTATTGATTAAAGTTATTGATGAACTTTCATTTTTTTTTTTT